>NW_026057577.1:5666357-5716053 GCF_023721935.1 Panthera uncia | reverse complement strand
CCATCAGCCCTCAGTTTTTTGTTTTTTTTTTTTTTTTAACGTTTATTTATTTTTGAGACAGAGACAGAGCATGAATGGGGCAGGGTCAGAGAGAGGGAGACACAGAATCCGAAACAGGCTCCAGGCTCTGAGCTGGCAGCACAGAGCCCGACGCGGGGCTCGAACTCACGGTCCGCGAGATCATGACCTGAGCCGAAGTCGGCTGCTTAACCGACTGAGCCACCCAGGCGCCCCTGTTCTCAGTTTTTAAGAGTCTCTTATGCTTTGGCTCTCTCCCACTCTAACCTCTCTCTCTCTTTTTTTTTTTTTTCCCTTCCCCTCCCCCATGGGTTCCTGTTAAGTTTCTCAGGATCTACATAAGAGTGAAAACATATGGTATCTGTCTTTCTCTGTATGGCTTATTTCACTTAGCATCACACTGTCCAGTTCTGTCCACGTTGCTACAAAGGGCCATATTTCATTCTTTCTCATTGCCACATAGTACTCCGTTGTGTATATAAACCACAATTTCTTTATCCATTCATCAGTTGATGAACATTTAGGCTCTTTCCATAATTTGGCTATTGTTGAGAGTGCTGCTATAAACATTGGGGTACAAGTGCCCCTATGCATCAGTACTCTTGTATCCCTTGGGTAAATTCCTAGCAGTGCTACTGCTGGGTCATAGGGTAGGTCTATTTTTAATTTTCTGAGGAACGTCCACACTGTTTTCCAGAGCGGCTGCACCAGTTTGCATTCCCACCCACAGGGCAAGAGGGTTCCTGTTTCTCCACATCCTTGCCAGCATCTATAGTCTCCTGATTTGTTCATTTTGGCCACTCTGACTGGCGTGAGGTGATATCTGAGTGTGGTTTTGATTTGTATTTCCCTGATGAGGAGTGACGTTGAGCATCTTTTCATGTGCCTGTTGGCCATCCGAATGTCTTCTTTAGAGAAGTGTCTATTCATGTTTTCTGCCCATTTCTTCACTGGATTATTTGTTTTTTGGGTGTGGAGTTTGGTGAGCTCTTTATAGATTTTGGATACTAGCCCTTTGTCCGATATGTCATTTGCAGATATCTTTTCCCATTCCGTTGGTTGCCTTTTAGTTTTGTTGATTGTTTCCTTTGCTGTGCAGAAGGTTTTTATCTTCATGAGTTCCCAACAGTTCATTTTTGCTTTTAATTCCCTTGCCTTTGGGGGTGGTACGGCTGAGGTCAGAGAGGTCTTTTCCTGTTTTCTCCTCTAGGGTTTTGATGGTTTCCTGTCTCACATTCAGGTCCTTTATCCATTTTGAGTTTATTTTTCACATAGTTTTAATTATAGAAGCTGTGTAATATGTAGTATTTTAATGGCTGGTAGGGCTAGTCTCTTTTTCACACCTCATTTTCATTATTTTTCTAGATCTTGTATGTTTATTTTTTTCACATGAACTTTAGTGTCATTTTGTCTAGCTCCCAGAAAATTGATTTTTATTCAGATTTTGATGATGTTGAGGTGTCATAACTAAGAACAAGGGATATTAAGTCCTCTTGTGTCTTTCAGGACCTATCATCTTGTTCATGTAGGTTTTGAATATTTCTTAAGTTTATTCTTAATTTATCATTTTCATGGCTAGGGTAAATAGGATTTTCTCATCCATTGTTTCTTCTAATGAGTTATTTTTTGTTTATCTGAAGCCTATTTTTGCATGTTAATGTTTATATCCTGCTACTTTGCTCAGTTATTCAGTTGTTTGGGGTGGTTTTATCATTAATTCTCTACAGTTTTCCAGGCATATTCTTACAGTAGCAATAAATAGAGATAGTCATGTTTCTTTTTCCACTTCTGCTTTTTTCTTCTGTAGCCCATTCACATTGGCTGATCCCTCTAGCAGAATGTTAGTCATATACATGGTGGGCAGCTTAGTTTGCCCCTGACCTTTGTAGGAATGTCTCTAGTGCTTCCTTTTTAGGTAGGGTGTTGATTTTAGCCCAGAGGTGTGATATTAGAGTTTTTAAATCAATAATCATTGAGCAGTTTGATTTGAGGAATGAGAGTCAGATGGTCTCCCCTCCACTCCTGCCCCTAAACTCTGGATGGAAGATGGAAATGAAATCTGTCAGATATGGAAGGGAAAGTGGGGTTCCCTTGCTTCCTCCTTTACAACATCACTTTCTACTTTCCCTTCAAACCACATTGCTTTTCTGAGGACACATGGACTCCTTTTGGAGTGAGGAGAGTATGTTGTCCTTCCCCATTCATCCCAGATTAGGAGATGGGCTGTTCTTTTCTAAGAGAGCTCTGGAGTCCACCTCCTGGGCTCCCTCCTCTCCCATCCTGCATTCCTCCCCCTAGGACAGCCCCATGCTTTTGTGATGAAGATTGGTTTTCTCTGTCTTCTCAGGTGCATGGCTGCTTCCTAATCCTGAGGTCCAGAGAAAGCATCCCTAGAGCTGTGGAAGTGAACTAGGCAAGCCAAGGGCAGCCTTGAGCCCCACCCTTGCCTGCCACCCCCTCGGGGGCCAGGATGCTGAAGAAGCAGTCTGCAGGGCTTGTGCTGTGGGGCGCCATCCTCTTTGTGGCCTGGAATGCCCTGCTGCTTCTTTTCTTCTGGACACGCCCAGCGCCTGGCCGGCTGCCCTCTGACAGTTCTCTGGATGATGATCCTGCCAGCCTCACCCGCGAGGTGATCCGCCTGGCCGAGGACGCGCAGGTGGAGTTGGAAAGGCAGAGGGGGCTGCTGCAGCAGATCAGGGAGCATCATGCTCGGTGGAGCCAGAGGTGGAGGGTGCCCACTGCTGCCCCACCCATTCCACCGCGTGTGCCTGTGTCCTCACCACCAGCCGTGATCCCCATCTTGGTCATTGCCTGTGACCGCAGCACTGTCCGGCGCTGCCTGGACAAGCTGCTGCACTACCGGCCCTCGGCTGAGCACTTCCCCATAATCGTCAGCCAGGACTGCGGGCACGAGGAGACAGCCCAGGTCATCGCCTCCTATGGCAGTGCTGTCACGCATATCCGGCAGCCAGACCTGAGCAACATTGCGGTGCCCCCCGACCACCGCAAGTTCCAGGGCTACTATAAGATTGCACGGCACTACCGCTGGGCACTGGGCCAGGTCTTCCATAGGTTCAAGTTCTCAGCAGCTGTGGTGGTGGAGGATGACCTGGAGGTGGCGCCAGACTTCTTCGAGTACTTCCAGGCCACCTACCCGCTGCTGAAGGCTGACCCCTCCCTTTGGTGTGTGTCTGCCTGGAATGACAATGGCAAGGAGCAGATGGTGGACTCGAGCAAGCCAGAGCTGCTCTACCGCACAGACTTCTTTCCTGGCCTGGGCTGGCTGCTGTTGGCTGAGCTCTGGGCCGAGCTGGAGCCCAAGTGGCCCAGGGCCTTCTGGGATGATTGGATGCGCAGGCCTGAGCAGCGGCAGGGCCGGGCCTGTGTGCGACCTGAAATCTCCAGAACGATGACCTTTGGCCGCAAGGGTGTAAGCCACGGGCAGTTCTTTGACCAGCACCTCAAGTTCATCAAACTGAACCAGCACTTCGTGCCCTTCACCCAGCTGGATCTCTCATATCTGCGGCAGGAGACCTATGACCGAGATTTCCTTGCCCGTGTCTATGGGGCTCCCCTGCTGCAGGTGGAGAAAGTGAGGACCAGTGAGCAGAACGAGCTGGGGGAGGTGCGGGTGCAGTACACAGGCAGGGACAGCTTCAAGGCCTTTGCCAAAGCCCTGGGCGTCATGGATGACCTCAAGTCTGGTGTTCCCAGGGCTGGCTACCGGGGCATTGTCAGCTTCCTATTCCGGGGCCGCCGTGTCCACCTGGCTCCCCCACAGACCTGGGATGGCTATGATCCTAGCTGGAATTAGCGGTGCCTGTTCCTCCTGGGCTCCTTCCTTGCCATATCATGGGATGAGATGGGACCGTGTCCTTAGGCTGCATCGCCCTCTCTGTGTGTCTCTCTTGGGTACATTTATCTTTTTTTTTCTTTTTTTCTTCTTTTTTTGAGTGGCATTCAGAAGCACAGAGGATAAGGTGAGGGTTATTCTCCCATTCTCAAGGGGGGTGGATCACATCAGGGGAAACTTCCTGGGATATGTCGAGCAGTATTAAGCAAGAAACCACCGTGTGGTAGGGGAGAGACTTGGGCATGTTGGAGCCATAGACTTCCATGTTCCAGGTTTTCTCCTAGAGCATCTGCAGAGAGGTGAGCAACTTTAGTTCTCTTGACCAGCTCTCTTTCCCCTGTCCCGGCTCTTCCAGCCAGGGTGTGAGCTCACCTCCTATACCTGCTCCCCACCCCTACCTTCCCCCAATTTGAGGGGTTGCTGGGTTATTTGAAAAGGGGACTTATCTGTGGCCAAAATGAAACTAACCAAAGGGGTTTCATCATCAGAGTCTGGGTGGAGCTGTTAGGCTTTCAGGGTTTACTGCCACCTACTCTTATTTCTCTTCTACCCTTCTCCTTATCCCTGACCTCCTTTCTGCTCTTCTTTCCTTGCAGCTTAACAATTTGTGATTCTAAGATGAGAAGTTGAAGGGGGAAAGCAAGACGTCTCCTCAGTTTGTCTGCAGAAGTTGGGGGAAAGGTGGTAGGGGGAAAGCCTTGGTGTGCTGGGACATACCTCCCTCATCCTGCCTCAAAGAAACAGACTCTGTTCCTGGATCCTGACCTTTCTAGAAATTGATCCCTTCCCTTTTGCTCTAGGAGGTTCATGCTGGCTTTGTGGAAGAGAGATTAGCTCCTTGTGTCCCTTTTCCCCTGGGGTTTGGTGCACAGGCTCCTCCCTAAAGGTTGTGGTTTCTGGTGGCCTTCCCAGGGTGAGGTAGAACAGCCAAGACAGGATGGCTCCTGCCTCCCTCCGCTGTCTCCGGGGCATATCCTTATCTGCTCAGATTAGGATGAGGATGGCAAGTTGGAGAGCAATGTGTGTGTTTTTGCTTCTGGCCTGACCTCGGTTCATGGAAGAAAGTTGAAGCTACAGAATTATTTTCAAAAATAAAGGCTAAATTGTCCGAAAAACTGTGTGTATGTGTTTGTGTCCTAGCACAGGAGGAGGGGGTGGAGAGGTGATGGCTAGAGGAAGGAGGAAAAAGAAGGGAGAATAGGGACTGAGGGAAAGGGCTGGTTGGGCAAGAGGAAATGGATCAGCTAAAGGAAGGAAAGCAGATGACCGGAAGATGACAGCTGGGAGGGTTGGGTGTGAAAGAAAGGCCAGGCATGGAGGTGGAGAGGGTCTGAGGCTACAGTTCCCTTGCTGCTAATCTCTGGAGTTGGGCTGTGAACCTGTGGTGGGCTTGAGCTTGCTGTCAGCCTGAAAGCCTGGCCTGAGAACCCTGGCAGTCCCTGACAGAGTGGGTGCTGTGTGCTGGGTGCCCCCTGGTGGTCATGCATTTCCTGGGCATCCTCCTGGCCCTGGCCCTGAGCTCTGGATGCAGAGCTGATACCAGGTAAGCTCTGGCAGTGGCACTCAGAGTCCTGACCATGATCCCAGTGAGAATGCCTTTTTTTTTTTTTTTTTTTTCAACGTTTATTTTATTTTTGGGACAGAGAGAGACAGAGCATGAACGGGGGAGGGACAGAGAGAGAGGGAGACACAGAATCGGAAACAGGCTCCAGGCTCCGAGCCATCAGCCCAGAGCCCGACGCGGGGCTCGAACTCACGGACCGTGAGATCGTGACCTGGCTGAAGTCGGACGCTTAACCGACTGCGCCACCCAGGTGCCCCAGTGAGAATGCCTTTTATTGCCACCTACAATATACATGTAACTGATAAACATTTCCTAAAACTTATGTGTAATACATTGAGAGTTTCTGTTCTTCACTATTTTTACTTTTTTTAATGATTCATTAGTGGATTTAAAACCCTGAGTAGGTGGCTTTGCTGACAGATACCATTCTGGAGCTTTACACATGTGAGCTGTGGAGTGAATGGGGTCACCTGGGCACAAAGGGAGCAACTCTGGCCTCCTTTTTCCTGGGCTTAGGAATGTGGAGTGTGCTATGGGAACCAGGGTCAGACATTCATTTTAAACTTTCACATGTTTGTAGAACTAGTTTTGTCTTCCCATGTGCTCCTAGATGGATTACTTAACTCTGTTTTGGGAGGGAGATGCTCATTATCCATGATTTGCAGATAGGAAAAGAGGACCAGTGCAGCACCGGATCCTGCCTGACACAACACATTGGCTGCCAAACTCCATGTTCTTAGCACTAAATGTATTAAACAGTTATTCACCAGGTGGCTTGTTCTGAGCACTCTGTGATTAATATCAACTCATTTAATCCTCAAAGCAATTGTGGGTGGTAAGAACTGCTCCTGTTTTAGAGGTGACGAAATGGGCACATAGAGATTCCCTTGCCCCAAATCACCCACCTGGTCAGGATGGAGTGGTGGATTTGACTAGGGCCTGTGCTGTTAAGTATCACCTAATACTAGACTGTTCCTTTTATATCCTTTACTGCCTTCCTCCAAGAATGTCTTCTCAGGTTCCTTTGTACTCTGGCCTCCTCCCTCAGGCCCCAGAGTGGTGGATGGTACTGGACGTCCTGGCAAGCAGCACACAATCTGCCTGGGCTGGTAGCATGAGCAGTGGCAGCTCTCTGGGAGAGATTGCAGAGGAGATGCCAGTCTTAAAGATACAGACTGATTTCTCAGGTTTCTCCTGAAGCAAGGAGAACTTTCAGGGATCCCTGGTCCTGTTCCTCTTCTGGTCATCTTCAGGTGTGGTTCATGTGTGCAGGGCTGCTATCCATTAAGAACCATGATTCTGGAGCACCTGGGTGGCTCAGCTTGTTAAGCGTCTGAGTTTGGCTTAGGTCATGATCTCACAGTTCATGAGTTTGAGCCTCACATCCAGCTCTGCACTGACCTCAAAAAGCCTGCTTGGGATTCTCTCTCTCTCCCTCTCTCTGCTCCTCCCCTACTCCTACTTTCTCTTTCTCAAAATAAATAAATACACTTAAAAAAAAAAAAGAACCATGATCTTCCTGGGGATGTTACCAAATACAAAAGTACCATGTATTAAATGTTTCAGGATTAACCTTGAGTTCAGAGATTTAAAGGTAATTCCAAAAAGTTCATCTAGCTCACTGCAGCTCCCCTGCCAGGTAGGCCCTCCCTGAAACAGCCAGTGACCTACTGGTATGGCCAATGCAGGCTGTGCAGGTGGAGGGTCTGCCCGAGTGGCATCTGGGGTCTCAGCTGCCTACAGAAGGCCTTACAGGGATGCGGTGTGCATGTGGGCCCAGCAGCTGCTTGGGCCAGGCCACCACTGGCCTTAGCCTTGGCACTTCTGCCTCTGCCTGTGACCCATAGTCCTTCCTCCATTTCATGCCATCCTCCTGCTCCTGGTACCAAGAACCGCTGTTTCTGCCTTCTCTCCATGAGTCTCCCCTCCATCAGTCTCTTGGACTTTGCTCTTGTTAAATAACAGATATTCAAGAAAATTATAAAGATCTAATTGGCCTTATTGAATGATTCATGATCAGGCAGCATCCTGTCTAGCAAGTAGAAAGTTCTTAAAGGGCTATAGAAAGGGAAGGTTTTTAAAGGCAGGACAAGGAAGTCATAAACCAAAAAAAAAAAAAAAAAAAAAAAAAAAAAAAATTGGGGGGGCAAAGTCACCTCACTTTGGGGAACAAAAGGATCTTATTATTTAGATTACCTCATCAGTGCTGATCAGGAAATTCCAAACTGGTTAAGATTACATTCATGGGGAAGATTGAAACTGCAGTTAGGTTTGGTATTAAGCCCTCTTTGGTGTCATGGGATTAGCACAACTGACTCCATTTGGGATCTATTGTTTACTTTTAACAGCCTTCTCTCTTTTCTGGGTCATCCTGGGTCATCCTGGGTCATCTGGGTCATCACTTGTGGGGTGAGTCACCTTCAGTGTGGACAAATGGATGGTCTCTGACCATGCTCTCCCTGAGCTTTCAATTGACCCACACAGGTGTGTTCAGAATCCTGCCAGAGCTAAGGGGCAAAGGCTAGAGGTGGTACATGGGGACCAGGGCACAGTAGAGGACTTAGGAGAGGGAGCAGGGTCTGAGGCTGGGGCCCTGGCTGGGTTGGAAGGGTCTGTATTTAATGTCAGATACAATGCCCTTTTAAAATGAAAGGTATAGTTTACTTTTTTTCTAATTACAAAAACAATACATGTTCATTTCAGAAAAATCAGAAAGCAGATAATAAAAACATTCACACTTCCACATTCCCCCTCACCTCTGTTTATACATTATACATACCAGGTTTCTTTCTTGCATAAGTAAGTGAGTAAATAAATAAATAAATAAATAAAACATTTATTGATCAATAAAACCCACAGAAATACAGAAATATTTATTTAGCTTTATATGAGTTAAACACATATATACCCTATATATTATATCATAGCCATGTCAAATATTTACCTTCACCATAATTTTAATAATTTCCCCTTTTTCTTAATTATCTTTATAAATGATGGATTTCAGGGTTCCTGGCAGGATTTCTGTAGAGATCAGTGGTTTGCCTCCAGTGGGGCCCTTGAACCTCCATCTGTCCTCCTATCTACCCTCTGTCCAACCTGGGCAAGTCACAGAGAATTTATACTTGGAGCAGAGGCGAGGAGAGGAGTGCCACATCTTTTGTTTTGAGGCAGGAAGATGTGGCTTGGTGGTTTGGTCCTATCATGTGAAGGATGTAAGCTGAACCCAGCTCTGGCTCACTGCCTGTACATTGGACTCTGGATCAGCCATCTGTCGTGCCAGAGCCTCTTCCTGTGAGGACACTAGTGCCTCCCTTTGGGTTGATTGTGAAGATTAATATGTGTGAAAGCAACAGTTCAAGTCCTAGAGAAATCTCCATCTCTGGTGCTCTCTTTTACCCAGTTTCATCTTTGATCCTACCTTTTGTTCCCCTTTGTATGCATCTGGAGGAAGCAGAGTGATACAGGCATAGCTGTTGAGACAAAGGGCCCTTGGTGGTCCTGAGGCTGTTACTCCCTTCCACTGTCCCTTCAGCTCATTTGAAATCTGGCTCTTTATTCTAAAATGATAAGACAGTATATTGAACTTGATTTAGCTACTTACAGCAGAAAAGTCTAACCACAGTACCTTATGTAAGTGAGAGCTAGGTGGTGTAAGGCTGCAAGGTAGTTTCTGTGTCTTCTGTCTCTCTGTCTCACTCCTTAGCATGATGCTTCCCTCCTAGGTGTTACTCTGACTGCAGGAGCTCTGGCCATCATGCTTACATTTTAGGCAGGAAGAAAGAGAAAAGAAGAAGGGCAAAAGGTGGATTCTTGATGCAGTGTTCCTGGAAGTCAGCAACAGCCTGATTACAGCTCCCTGGCCAGAACTGGATCACACAGACATACCAGTCTGCTGGAAAAAGTAACTATTCAGCAGAATCAAATTATAATTCCTCTAAGGATAAAGGCAGTGACAATGTGGGAAATTTCAGGGCTTCTGGCACACCCTAGGCCTGGAAGAATGAACTTGTGACAGTGACAGAGAGGATTTGAGAGGGCAGGATGATGGGGAGGTTTTGAGGAGTGCATTAGGAGCCTTGACCCAGAGAGGATCAGAGTTTAAGACTCCTAGGGCCCTAATCCTAGCGGATTCTGTGAGAAGCATGGCCAATGTGCTTAAGGGGACTAGGCTTTCCCAGGGTCACACATGACATCTGAAATTCTTAAAGGCCACTTCACCCCAGAAATGCTTATTGACAAAGGAGCACATATTTTCTTTAGTGTTTTGAGAGTGTATACCTCACATCCTTCCTGGCCCCTTTGCCTGCTGGTTGCACTGTTGTGGGAGACCCTCCAGGAAAAGGGGCCTGGTACGTTCTGACTGATCCCCATTCTTTGTTATTATTCCTATCGCTCTTTCTTTCTAAGGGAAGGAGAAGTGATTTACATTCTTGTGACCATTGCCTAAGCCATGTACTCAAGGATCTGTGTGTCTCCAGAGATGCACTGTACACCTGTATTAAAAGTAGAGGACCTTTATCTGATAGGGTATTAGTCTGGCAGCTGGAAAAAGACCCAACATGATCATGGCCTAAATAAGATGGTCTATTTCTTACCTGCTCAAAAATCCAAGTGGTGTTTCTGGGCTACTACAGCATGTCCACACCCACCAGAGACTGTCTTTCATTTGTCATCCTACTATCTTCAACACGTGATTCCCAGCTCCCAAAGATGGTGCTCTGGCTCCAGTCAGGAAGGAGGAAAAGAGAAGAAGACAAGCCTCCTTTTTTTTTTTTTAGAATGAAACCCAGAATCTGTGTATAAGACCTTCCTTCATCTCCCACTCACAAGATCTTGCTCTTGTTCCCCAAATTTCAGGAGAGACTAAGGAAACAGAGTGGCAGCTATATGTTCAGCTAAAACTTATTTATTTATTTATTTATTTATTTATTTATTTAGAGTGCAAGTAGGAGAGGGGTGGGGGAGAGAGAGAGAGAGAGAGAGAGAGAGAGAGAGAGAGAGAAAATCCCAAGCAAGCTCCGTGCTGTCAACACAGAGCCCAATGCAGGGCATGATCCCATGAACTATGAGATCATGATCTGAGCCAAAACCAAGAATCAGACGCTTATCTGACTGAGCCACCCAGGCACCCCTAAAACTTCTCTTACCATGTAAGATGGGTCAGTCTTCTCTGGGCACAAGCAATACAGCAAAACCTGTCAAACACCCCTTCTTGAAGATAGTGTTTGCTTATTTTTCAAAGTTTCTATTTAGAAAAAAAGAGAAGCCCCTCAGCCCCAAATGGAGTAGGTGAGTGGTGATCAGGCCTCACTCAAGCCCTCAATGCCTTCCCAGAGGAAAATACTAGGAGCAACACACTTTTGGATCAGTCAGCTGGGCCCCCATAAAGCCATGCAGCAGGAGTGAGGTCAGATCATGAAAAGGGATGCAGTTGCTACCTGGTTTGCTGGACTGCTCAAGCTTGGAGCCACAAGCTATGTAGACCTGCTATGTAAGAAGTCTAATGGACCCTGAAACTGCCTTGCCAGAGAGGCACAGCCATGTGAGTGAGCTATCTTTTATACCCAGCTGGGAGCCTTTAGGTGTCTGCAGCTCTGGCCAGCATCTGAGTGTAACTACATGGGACACCCAAATTGACAACTACCCTGTCAACCCTTTCTGAATTGATGACCCACAAATAGTGAGCAAAAATCAAATGGTTGTTTTATGATGCTAAGTTTTGGGGTAATTTGTCAAGTGACAATATTACCCAGTATGCTTAGGTACTATGTTCTGTCATTGAAATGTTAGAAGAGTTTATGTAATCAGAAGGGAATTTTTAAACAAATGCTTTGAGAATAAGATTTTTAAAGCATTTATTCATCAATACTAGGAGTGAGAGTATCATTATCTAAGAGACTGGTTCTACTATTTAGATAGAAGTGATCTTTGAATTAATCGATGTGAATCTTTTTTTCTCCCAAAACTTTTCTCAATTTCATATTCAAGATATTCCCCAAAGTTTTATTATGAAAATTCTCAAACCCAGAGAAGTTGAAAGGCAAAGTACCAAGAAGTCTCATATAGATGATAGGACAATTAATATTTGTCATATGACAAATACATATAATTTTCTGTACCAGTTGACAGAAAGTTGATGAATGAATTTTATTTTCAAATAACCTTTTTTTCCTGTTCATATAAGTAATATATACTCATAGTATAGGTCTTGTAAAATATAGAAAAATAAATAGAAAATAATACACTCCTCCAAAATAAACTCTTCTAGATCTGAAAAGAAAAGGAAAGAAAAGAAAAGAAAAGAAAAGAAAAGAAAAGAAAAGAGAGGAAAAGAAAAAGGAAAGAAAACGAAGTTTACCCATAACTCAACTAACTTGATGGTTTGTTGAGCAAGTTTCTTCTCTGAATTTGGTCTTTCTTGGGCAGGGGTGCCCTCTACTGACAGCTGGGTGAATTGTCAGGTATTGGGATTTTGATTTACATAGTCTCTTCTGGGTTTGAGTTGTTGACTCCTCAGACTCCTTACTTGTGGATGAATGAAGAAAGTTGAGTTTCTGAAACTGCAGAACAGAGCCCCATGGCCCCATACCTGGGGGTTTTATCAAGATTTGGGAGAGGCCTCACCTCGAAAACCTAGTCTGACTTGCCTGTTTTGACTATATTACTCCCTTGAATTGAGGCCCAAAATGATGGACACAGGCTCCAGTCCAGTCCATGGCAGTTCTCCACTCCAGGATGACAGATATGTGTGGTTCCAAACACCTGTCTTCCCAGACCAAACTAATGATTTTCTTAGATTCTTTTTCTTAGATTCTTTTTCTGTTTCTTCTTTGGTTCATCCTTTTTATCCCTTTTTCTCTAATCATGGCTTTTTAAAAAATGTTTATTTTTGAGAGAGAGAGAGAAAGAGAGAACAAGTGGGGGAAGGGCAGAGAGAGGGGGAGACACAGAATCCCAAGCAGGCTCCAGGCTCTGAGCTGTCAGCGCAGAGCCCCACATGGGGCTCGAACTCACAAACTGTGAGATCATAATCTGCGCAGAAGTCACACGCTTAACTGACTGAGCCATCCAGGTGCCCCCAGTCAGGTCTTGTTTATACTTTGCACCTCCTGGGTCCTCTGGAATAAATTCATTTCACTTTTTTGTTCTTTTATCTACCAACTTATGTCTCATTGAATATTAGCATATTCAAGTATTCACATTTATATAACAAGGTCTCTATAAGATTTATAAAAAGAATATCACTTCTCTCCATCTCTTTCCCAACTCAGTATTTAGCCTGTTTCTTTTCAAGTTCCAAATAGCCATCACACTGAGCTCATATTTAATTACCTTGTCTGCCTCCATCCCATGTGAGACAGGAACTGAAGTGATTTTACAGGTAAATGAATAAAGTAAATTTCAAGGTTTACTGTCATACTCTTTCTAGCAGGGGAAATTTAAGGGATAGTTTGGCTTTGATAGGAGTGTGGTGAGTGGAGTGAAAGAGGGAAGGAGGCATTTGAAGATCACAAAAACTGGAAGCATCAATCTAGAGCGGGCTAAAGTCCAATGAAGAGATAGGACTACAACTACATCGCTCTCAGATTTTTTGGCCAAAAGTCTTCTCATTGCCTCATTTTTTCTACTTCAGACAGCTCCTTCCCAAATGTCTCCAGAACCTCTTGCTATGGAATGTGTAACAGTACTGAGCTCTCTGCTCTTTTGGTCATCCAGAGAACCAAGATGTGATGTCTAGAAGAGATGTCTCTCACAGTGCTCTCCATTTAAGCTAACCAGGACCTGCTGTCATCTTCCCTCTGCTAAATAACTTCCCTCTTAAGTATCTGACCTCTGCTACTGCCCACAATGTCATACCAGTTTTCAATGGGTCCCAAACAACTTCCCTGACCCAGTCCACACAGAGTTTTTTGAATTCCAAATATGTGGAAATAAAAATGAGCCCGGTCTAGACAGGTCTCAGATCCCTCATTAAAATTAAATGTAGTCATCTGAATATGCCTTTAAGAAGTGAAAAAAAAAAAACAAGTCACAAGCTACAAAATAACCATTGTAATATATATTACTGACAGGGATTAAAACAAAGGATAAAGAACTTTTACAGATTCAGAAGTATTCAAACATATTTTCCAGTCGAAAAAGGGCAAAAGACATGACACATGTAATTCTGAAAAGAGGAAAAGTTTTTAGCCTGTAAATATATGAAGTTATCCCTAATTACTTTATTAATCAGGGAAAACCAAAACCACTTTAAGGTAATTTTTATAGACATTTCGTTGATAAAAATTGGTATTTGGTGTGGGGACAGGACAGTGCAGAATTTCGGGACAGGGTACAATACACATATGTAAATTGTTAGAAATATGTAGTTCTTGTGTCAGTGTTCATTATATTATAGATAGATAAACTAATTCACACACAAATAAAACATGATGTAGTACTCTATTATTAAAGATGAAGAGGAGAATGCATATCAAAGGTGAACCATGAACCAGCAGGTTACTCTTGGATTTCTTGCAGGAGCAGGTAAATAGAAGGAAGTACCGTTTAGAGTTATGGGGAAAATTTGAGAAATGAATTGTGTGAGGATAATGAATTAACCTTTGTACATTAAAAAAAAATTTGTTTAAGTAATCTCTACACCCAACATGGGACTTGAGCCCACAACACTGAGATCCAGAGTCTCATGCTCCAGCAACTGAACCAACCAGGTTCCCCACCTTTGAACAATTTTTATTTTGAGTTGCCTATGTGAACATCCAGTGAGTAAGTCTAATCTATGGGTAAAGATCTCAGAGGAGAGGTCTAGGATGGAAAAATAAATTTGCAGGTCAAAACCATGAAAAGTGAGTTGTGTTTGCAACATTTAGAACTCAGACATGGATAAGGCCATGCAAGCTTTTTCATACACTGGCCATTTGGATATCCTCTTTTGGAAAGTGTTCAAATCTTTGCCCTGTTTTAAAAAATGGGGTGTTTGTCTTTTGATTTATAAATGTTTAAACAAACATATCCTGGAGGTGCCTGGGTGGCTCAGTCGGTTAAGTGTCTGACTTCAGCTCAGGTCATGATCTCGCGGTTTGTGGGTTCGAGCCCCACATCGGGCTCTGTGCTGATAGCTTGGAGCCTGGAGCCTGCTACGGATTCTGTGTCTCCCTCTTTCTGTCTCTGCCCCTCCCCTGCTCATGCTCTGTCTCTCTCTGTCTCTCAATAATAAATAAATGTTAAAAAATTTTTTAAACATATTCTGGATACAACATCTTTGTTGTTTATACCTACTGCACATATATATTCTTAGTCTGTGGCTTCCCTTCTCAGTGGTGATTTTGATAAACAGAAGTTCTTAATTTGATTGAAGATGAGTGCTTTGTTAAATCAACAAAACACTAATAGACATTATTATATACAAATATACTTGATATTAGTAAAATGATAAGGATCTTTTCAGAATGTACTTTTTTTTTTTTACCAGATACATTTTTTTAATAGAATAGTTAGAGAATAAATAGGTAGGATTTGCCATGAGCTCTGAGTTCATGAGCTCAGTCAGCAAGCATGCTAGAACATGCTAGAACTTCTTTCTCCTCTGGATAAGTGTCAATTGACAAATCCAGGTGGATTACCCACATGGACTAACTGCTCTTCTTACCTCTCCCCGCCTTTCCCATAACACACCCTGAACTTTAAATAGTTTCCAGCCTTCTCTTTCGGTGAAGTTGAAATCAGTTCATGCAGGACCCTCCTTCCTATTTCAAAATCTATTATTGAATAAAACTTTTAACTTGTATCTGGCTTTATCTTGGATAGTACTCTGGCAAGAAGGAATATAATTACAGAAAGAAGGCATGGAATGAAAAGAAGTGGTGAGCATAGATATTAATAAATGAGGTAATTTAAGTAATGTAAATTTAATGTAAAATTACTAATTGATGTGTTTAAATAATCTTATTGAGTTAAGCTAACATTCAAGAAGAATAAATAAGATTGGGAAGGAGTTATTGGGTAATTAAAGTGCATTAAAGCCCCTATTGGGAGGATAATAGTAATAATGAAGAACTTTATCAGAAAAAAAATCATATATATACATATAAAATTCAAGGGTGGTTCCAGTTCAGGGTAACATGGAATGAGCTGCCTCTATTCTGTCTTTCAGACAGAGTTAAGAGAGCTGAACACAATTATAAAGCCTGGACAAATTGCATTTACCAGCTACTTGAAAACACTAAAAAGTAAATAGGCAGATTAGGGAAGAAGAGCAAAGTTCAGTGTACTTGGAACTAACCTTGAGTTCATTATTTTCCCCCTTCTGTTATCCTCCAACTTTAATGTACTACAACCCCTGCCAAACCCCAAAAACAAGACTAAACCTGCATCCAAACATAAGGCCTAAGTATGAAAACTTATAAATGCACCAAAATCATAGTATAAAATACCAGTATAACACCTCGATCCACAGCTCTCTATCGATATGCAACCTTGGGCTCTAATTTGTCCCCATTGAGCAATATTCTCCCACAACCAACCCCATCAACCAACTAACTAACCCAACACCCCCTGTTAATGTAGCTTAAATACACAAAGCAAGGCACTGAAAATGCCCAGATGAGTCGCCAGACTCCATAAACACAAAGGTTTGGTCCTAGCCTTTCCATATTAATAGGATCCATATTAATAGGATCACACATGCAAGCCTCCCACACTGGTGAAAATGCCCTCTAAATCATTAATGATCTAAAGGAGCAGGTATCAAGCACATGACTGCTGTAGCTCATGACACCTTGCTTAGCCACACCCCCACGGGATACAGCAGTGATAAAAATTAAGCCAAGAATGAAAGTTTGACTAAGCCATATTAAACAAGTGTTGGTAAATTTCGTGCCAGCCACCGCGGTCATACGATTAATCCGAACTAATAGACCTACCACGTAAAGCATGTTATAGAGAAAACCCACACTAAAGTTAAATGTTAACTAGGCTGTAAAAAGCTACAGCTAACATAAAAATACAACACGAAAGTAACTTTAATATCTCCGACCACAGGATGGCTAAGACCCAAACTGGGATTAGATACCCCACTATGTTTAGCCCTAAACTTAGATAATTAGCCAAACAAATTTATCCACCAGAGAACTATTAGCAACAGCTTAAAACACAAAGGACTTGGTGGTGCTTTATATCCCCCTAGAGGAGCCTGTTCTATAATCAATAAACCTCAATACCTCTTGCTAATCCAGTGTATATACCGCCATCTTCAGCAAACCCTAAAAAGGAAGAAAAGTAAGCACAAGTATCTTAACATTAAAAAGTTAGGTCAAGGTGTAACTTATGAGGTGGGAGTAATGCGCTACATAGTCTACATTAGAATATTTTCCACGAAAGTCCTTATGAAACTAAGAACTAAAGGAGGATTTAGTAGTAAATTGAGAATAGAGATCTCAATTGAATTGGGCCATGAAGCACACACACACTGCCCATCACCCTCCTCAAGTGACAAAACTCAAAGACAACCTATTCAAACTATAAAAACCACAAGAGGAGACAAGTCGTTACAAGGTAAGCATACAGGAAACTGTGCTTGGATAAACAAGATGTAGCTTAAAGCATCTGGCTGACAGAAGATTTCATATCAAACTGACCATCTTGAGCCAAAACTAGCCCAAACAACTATAAATTCAACTAATATAGGATAATAAATCAAAACATTTAGTTAAATCTTAAAAGTATAGGAGATAGAAATTTAACTTGGCTCTATAAAGTATCATAAGGGAAAGATGAAAGAAAAATTAAAAGCCCTACACAGCAAAGATTACCCATGGTCCCTTTTGTGTAATGAATTAGCTAGAACAACCTAACAAGGAGAACTTAAGCTAGCTGCCCCCTGCCCCAAACCAGATGAGCTACTTATGAACAATCTTTACAGGATGAACTCATCTATGTTGCAAAATATTGAGAAGATTTGTAGGTAGAGGTGAAAAGCCTAATGAGCCTGGTGATAGCTGGTTACCCAGAACAGAATTTTAGTTCAACTTTAAACTTACCTAAAAACCTCAAAATTCTCATGTAAATTTAAAATATAATCTAAAAAGATACACCTTTTTAGAACTAGGATACAACCTTTTTTAGAGAGTAAGCATAAACACCAACCATAGTCACCTTAAAAGCAGCCATCAATTAAGAAAGTAGACACTGGGTACAGA
This sequence comes from Panthera uncia, assembly GCF_023721935.1. NCBI lineage: Eukaryota > Metazoa > Chordata > Mammalia > Carnivora > Felidae > Panthera > Panthera uncia. The sequence continues at coordinate 5,698,418 of NW_026057577.1, read as the reverse complement.
CCTGTTCCAAGAGAAATGCTTTAGTTCTGGCTCATGGATGAGAAAAGGAGCTCCCGATGCTCTAGAAAAGTACAGAAATCCTCCTTTTCTACTCCATTCTTTCATGCTCAGTCCTCAAGTAAGATTTGGCAACAGTTGAGGCTTCACGGAAGCTTAGAATAGGAGCCAATACCTTGAGGGATGGGAAACTTAACTCTCTGTGTTATAAGACAAAAATACATTTGGTCTTTTTGTCTCCAGGCACAAATCTCCTAAAACCCTTGGAATTTCCTGAGTGATAGGAATGTCTTTTGTTATTCAAAATGAGCCCCTTTCAATCACACCTGAGTTTATGTTAATGAGGTGATTTAAAGTAGGGTTCTAGATAGCTTCAGGACAGATGGAGCAGATCCCTAGAAAGAAAATAGATTGGAGGGAGTTAAGATCCCAGAGAAGTAGGGAGACCTGGAATTTCCTTCTCCCTTAAGCATGGGTGTATTGCAGTCAGATCACTTGGAATACCCAGGAAATCGATCTGCAGAGCAGCAGAAGGATCTCCAGAAATGGAGGGAGATAGCCTGTCAGGATCAAGGTGCATATATGTGAATTGGGGGAGATAAAACATCATAGCCACAGAGGGGAGGGAAAAGACACAGGGGAGTGGAAAGACATGGAGTGAAAGAGAGAAGGGTTGTGAAAATGTGGCACTGAGTTAGCACAAGAGGAAAACCTCTCTGGACCACAGACTGGGGAATGAGAAGTATGGAGAGTGCCAGTTCTTTTTGGCAAACATCCTTTGGACCTGAAACTTGGAGGGTTTGAAAGTGTGCAACTTTCTCCGGAGATGAGCCTTGGCACACTGTTCTGGGGAGGAGGGAGTTGTTTCCTGGAGTGCATAGCTTGGGGTAGAGATCTCTGTAGTGCACTGGGAGAGACCAGACCCCCTCCCAGAGTACTTTTGGAAGAGTGGTTATTGCCTCTCTATAGACAAAAGACCCAGCAGGTGCCAGCCTTTCATCAGCAGGTTTGAGAGGCTGAACCTGGAAAAATACAAAGATAAAGAGAGAAGGGTCTGTGTGGTGTGGGGGCCTTTAAGACATGAGGTTTTGACTCCCAGCTGAAAGCCAAGTGGAAGGTGCAGGATAACTGTAGTGCAGGGCAAGCAGGCCACCCTTGCTATTCTATGAGGGCTGCCTGAATGGTATGGGTTGAGAGCCCCAATCCAGGGATAAGAGATCGGAGTGAGTCCATTTTTCCCTCCAACGCCAATTAGGGTGAGACTTCAGAGAGCAGCACAGTGACCCCCAGTGGAGGTGGGACAAGCTTACACCAAACCCCACCCCTCCATGCCTGGCAACTGCTTATTTACCCGAGCTGGAGCAAGATTGACTGACCAAACTCAGCCAGTCTTTCTTCCACACCAGCACAGCCACCAGCCCCAGGGACCAACAGACAACTGGGCTTTTTTTTTATTATTAAAAAAATTAAAAAAAATTTTTTTTCTTTTGTTTCCCTCCCTCTTCTTTTTTTCTTTTGGAATCAGGCTCATAGTTTCTGATTTGTTTTTTTTGTCAATTCTTATTATATAAATATATATACATATATATTTGATCAGGCATTTTTATTTTGTTCTTTTTCCATCTTTTCTCTTCTTTCTTTATTTTCCTTTCTTTTTTTTTTTTTTTAACGTTTTTTATTTATTTTTGGGACAGAGAGAGACAGAGCATGAACGGGGGAGGGGCAGAGAGAGAGGGAGACACAGAATCGGAAACAGGCTCCAGGCTCCGAGCCATCAGCCCAGAGCCTGACGCGGGGCTCGAACTCACGGACCGCGAGATCGTGACCTGGCTGAAGTCGGACGCTTAACCGACTGCGCCACCCAGGCGCCCCTATTTTCCTTTCTTTTTATCTGGAATAAGTCTTATAGTTTTTTGATTCTCTGGTTTTCCTTTCTCCCCTTTCCTTTTTCTCTTTTTATGGAATCAGGCTTTCCTCCATCCTTTCCCCCCCAGGGTTACTTTAACAAACAAATCAAAGCACAAGTAGTTAAAGGTCTGAACACTGCACCACTACAAGCAAGGAGGAGCTCAGCAGAGGACGGACCAGTGAGAAAGAGCAGCCAAAGTGCAACAACAGAATGAATGCAACATACACCAGACACACTTCCTGGAGTTCCAGGCCCTGGACAGTGTACAGACCCTTTTTAATATAGTAGTACTCTCAGGTGCAAGACACATAGCAAACTTTTAAAACATGGAAAAGACAGAAACAGCCAAAATGACAAGCTGGAGAAATTCTCCCCAAAAGAAAGGTCAATAAGAAATCACAGCCAGAGAACTGCTCAAAACAGATATAAACAATATATCTCAACAAGAATTTAGTATAATGGTCATAGGACTAATAGCTGCTCTTGAAAAAAGCATAGAAAACACAAGAGAACCCCTGCCTGCAGAGATCAAAGACCTAAGAACTTCACTGGATGAATTAAAAAATGCTATACCTTCTTTGATCTTTGCCGCAGCAATTTCTTACTCAATACGTCTCCCAAGGCAAGGGAAGCAAAAGCAAAAATGAACTACTGGGACCTCATCAAAATAAAAAAACTCTGCACAGCAAAGGAAACAATCAGCAAAACTAAAAGGCAACGGACAGAATGGAAGAAGATATTTGCAAATGACATATCAGATAAAGGGTTAGTATCCAAAATCTATAAAGAACGTATCAGACTCAACACCCAAAAAACAAATAATCCAGTGAAGAAATGGGCAAAAGACATGAATAGACACTTCTTCAAAGAAGACATCCAGATGGCCAACCGACACATGAAAAAATGCTCAACCTCACTCATCATCAAGGAAATACAAATCAAAACCACCATGAGATATCATCTGACACCTGTCAGAATGGCTAACATTAACAACTCAGGCAACAACAGATGTTGGTGAGGATGCAGAGAAAAAGGATCTCTTTTGCATTGTTGGTGGGAATGCAAGATGGTGCAGCCACTCTCAAAAACAGTATGGAGGTTCCTCAAGAAACTAAAAATAGAACTACCCTATGACCCAGCAATTGCACTACTAGGCATTTATCCACAGGATACAGGTGTGCTGTACCCCGTGCAGCCCCATATTTATAGCAGCACATGCACCCCCATATTTATAGCAGCACTATTTACAATAGCCCCCATATTTATAGCACACATGCACCCCCATATTTATAGCAGCACTATTAACAATAGCCTAAGTATGGAAAGAGCCCAAATGTCCATCAATGGATGAATGGATAAAGAAAATGTGGTATATATATATATATATATATATATATGCAATGGAGTATTACTCGGCAATCAAAAGTATTGACATCTTGACATTTGCAACTACGTGGATGGAACTAGAGGGTATTATGCTAAGTGAAATTAGTCAGTCAGAGAAAGACAAAAATCATATGACTTCACAGATATGAGTACTTTAAGAGACAAAACAGATGAACATAAGGGAAGGGAAACAAAAATAATATAAGAACAGTGAGGGGGACAAAGCAGAAGAGACTCATAAATATGGAGAACAAACTGAGGGTTACTGGAGGGGTTGTGGGAGGGGAGATGGGGGTAAATGGGTAAGAGGCACTAAGAAATCTACTCCTGAAATCAATGTTGCACTATATGCTAAGTAATTTGGATGTAAATTAAAAAAAATAAAAAATTAAATTAAAAAAAAGTACTAATATTAATCAAAATGCTTCTACCAACATCAAATGACTGTAAATTGTTACCCCTCCTTTTTACATATACTATATCTATTCAATTCCAATCACCATAACAGCTATAATATTTCATCTATTATATAAATACACTCCACTTTGAGCACATTTTAGAAAACTGCCGTGTGTTGAAGTCATGATAGTATAAAATAGAAATTCAATGCTATTAAATGACAATTGAATTATGAATTATAATCTATACATAATAATGATTTTATAGAGCAAAAGAAAACTCAGCATGTATTTTGGGTTCATAAAATAAATAATATGCTTTACCTTGATATCCTGTAAAATGGTTCCTATTTTAACAAATGACTAGCAAATAAAGTGTTTAAGCTTAGGTTAAAAAAATGTTAGCTCTGAAAATATCTTTTAATAAAATGAATTTTTATCACTAAAAAAAAATGTTATACCTGAGATGGAAAATAAACTAGACACAGTGGCAGTGAGAACTGAAGAAGCAGAGGAGAGAATAGGTGAAATAGAAGATAAAATTATGGAAAATAATGAAGCTGAAAAAAGAGGGAAAGAAAATTACTAGATCATGAGGGGAGAATTGGCGAACTAAGTGACTTCATGAAATGAAACAATATCTGTATCACAGGAGTCCCAGAAGAAGAAAAGCGAGAAAAGGGGGCAGAAGGTTTATTTGAACAAATTATAACTGAAAAGTTCCCTAAAGTGGGGAAGGATGCAGGCATAGAAGTCCAAGAGGCACAGAGAATTCCCTTCAAAATCAACAAAAACATGTCAACACCATGACATATCATAGTGAAACTGGCAAAATACAAAGATAAAGAGAGATTCTGTAAGCAGCTAGGGACAAATGGTCCTTAACATACGAGGGTAGACTCATGAGGTTAATAGCAGACCTGTTCACTGAAACGTGACAGGCCAGAAGAGAGTGGCAAGAAATAGTCAATATGCTGAATAGGAAAAATATGCAGCCAGAATCCTTTATCCACCAAAGCTGTCATAAAGAATATAATATAAACTTCTCCAGGAAAACAAAAACCAAAGGATCCTGTTGACCATTAAATCAGCCCTGAAAGAGATTCTAGGGAGACTCTGTGAGGGAAAAGCAGCAAAAATTACAAAGGACCAGAGCATCACCACAAACAGCAACTCTACAGATAACACAATGACATTAAATTCATATCTTTCAATAATCACTCTAATTGTAAATGGACTAAATACCCCAATCAAAAGACATAGAGTTTCAGAACGGATAAAAAACCAAGATCCATCTATATACTGCCTACAAGAGACTCATTTTAGATCTAAGAACACATGCAGATTGAAAGTGAGGGGATGGAGAACAATCTATCATGCTAATAGAAGCTAAAATAAAGATGGAGTAGCCATACTTATATCAGACAAATTAGATTTTTACAACAAAGACTGTAACAAGAGATGAAGAAGGGCATTATATCATAATTAAGTGGTCTATTGATCAGGAAGAGCTAACAATTGTAAATATTTATGCCCCCAATGTGGAAACCCAAATATATAGATCAATTAATCACAAACATAAGCAAACTTATTGATAATAATACCATAATTGTAAAAGACTTTATTTTTTTATTTTTAAAAATTTTAAAAATGTTTTTATTTATTTTTGAGACAGAGACAGAGCATGAGCAGGGGAGGGGCAAAGAGAGAGGGAGACACAGAATCCAAAGCAGGCTCCAGGCTCTGAGCCGTCAGTACAGAGCCCAATGTGGGGCTCGAACTCACGGACTGTGAGATCATGACCTGAGCTGAAGTCGGACGCTCAACCGACTGAGCCACCCAGGTGCCCCTGTAAGAGACTTTAAAACTCCACTCACAGAAATGGACAGATCATGTAAGTAGGAACTCAACAAGGAAACAATGGCTATGAATTACACATTGGACCAGATGGACTTAAAATATATCTTCCGAATATTTCATCCTAGAGCATCAGAATACACATTCTTGTCAAATGCACATGGAACATTCTTCAGAAGAGATCACATATTGGGTCACAAAACAGCCCTTAACAGGTACAAAAAGATTGAGATCAAACCATACATATTCTCAGGTGACAACACTATGAAACTTGAAATCCACACAAGAAAGAATTTAGAAAGCCTTCAAATACATTGAAGTTAAGGAACATCCTACTAAAGAATGAATGGGTTAACTAGGAAATTTAAGAAGAAATTGAAAAATACATAGAAGCAAGTGAAAATGAAAACAAGACAGTCCAAACCCTTTGAATGCACAAAGGCAGTCCTAAGAGGAAAATACATTACAATTCAGGCCTATCTCAAGAAACAAGAAAAGTCCCAAATACACAGCCTAACCTTACACTTAAAGGAGGTAGAAAGGAGCAGCAAATAAAGCCCTAAGCCAGCAGAAGAAAGAAAATAAAGATTAGAGCACAAATAAATGATGTAGAATTCCTTCCCCCCCCCCCCCCGCACACAAGAAAAGAACAGAAGAGGTCAATGAAATGAAGAGGTGGTTTTTTGAAAGAATAAACAAATTTGGTAATCCCTCGCCAGACTTCTCAAAAAGAAAAGAGGGAAGATACAAATAGATAAAATTACAAATGAAAGAAGGGAGATCACAACCAACACCACAGAAATACAATTGTAAGAAAATACTATGAAAAATTATATACCAACAAATTGGACAATCTTGAAGAAATGAACAAATTTCTAGACACTCACAAACTATCAAAACTCAAATGGTAAGAAATAGGAAATTTGAACAGGCCCATAACAAGCAAAGAAATTCAATCAGTTGTCAAAAATCTCCCAACAAATAAGAGTCCTGGGCCAGATGGCTTCCCAGGGTTTTTTTTACCGGACACTTAAGAAGAGTTAATATCTACTATTCTCAAAGTGTTCCAAAAAAGAGAAATGGAAAGAGGGGGGAGCCAAGATGGTGGAACAGCATGGAAGTTTTTTGTGTGTCTCCCATCCATGAAATACAGCCAGACTAACACTAAACCATCCTGCACACCTAGAAAACTGATATGAGGATTAACACAACAATCTGCACAACCTGAACCACAGAATTCAGCAGGTACACAGTGTGGAGAGGTAAACTGGGAGGAGAGAAGCCACAGAGGGCAGGGAGCTGCTTTTGCATGGGAGAGAGGACAGAGACGGGGGGGGGGAGAATATGGGAAAAGCACCCCACCCCCCCCAAAAGCAGCTGGAGAGAAAGGGGAAACGTGGAAACAGCTGCAGGGACTGAATTAAGAGGGAGAAAGGAGAAGTGAGAGGGTTTAAATTCCATTAAGACTAGAAACAGGAGAGCGCAGAGACTGAAACTCCACAGCTTGATACCTGGCAGTGCTCTGGTGGCAAGGGTGAATCCCCAGGAGGAGAGTGGAGTCCTGGGTTCTTCAGACCACATGGGGAGAGGTGGTTTCCCTGCTGGGAGGACACCTGGTAGAGGCTGTGTGGGTACCCCAAAGGGAAGGCACCAGTGGACCCGGGAGAACAACCACATTTACTGGTGCTGGAACAAGGTCATTGAGGGTAAAGCCTGGTGCCAGATGTGTGTTGTGATTTTCCATAATTCCTGAAATGCTGCTTTTAACTATCTTGTGAACTTTTTCTGGGGTGGGCTGGCACCCAGCCACAGTCTCTGGGCATCGGCAGCAGCACAGACAAGCAAACATTCCTGGGTGCGGCCGGCACCTGGCCATTGCTCAGTGAGACCCTTGGCAGAGGGACAGAACGGGTCAAAGCTGCAGTCCTTCAGAAGTAAGGGGTTGGGAAAAACAGCCACATCGGAAACAAAACTCAGGAGGGAGGTGTTGCCTGGGACTTGTTCACGGACTGTGTAAAAGCAAGGAGTGGACAGAAGCTGAAGATAAAGGAAGGGTACGCATTGCTGATCAGGGAGAACAGAGTTCTGATACTAGAGACTGGGTAGCTGGGTGATGCCATTTTCACTGCTCTCACGAATGTGCATACGCACCTACAAGCGCCACAACAATCCACCACAGTAAGCTAAGCAGCACCATCTAGTGGAGAGTGGAGCCATTACACTAGTCCTGTCCATCTGGGCCAATCTTGCTCTTCAGGAACACAAATCTCTCCACCTGCTTAGTTTATGGACTATAAAGTGCTTCATAGTTGGACTTCTAGAGGAAAACGAAGTAATTTCAGTCATATTTCACTCTGTTCACAGGTCCATCTATTCAATGTCTTTCTTTCTTTTTTCTCTTTTTTCTCTTTTTCATTTCTCTTCTTTTTCTTGAATACAGAAAGAGAAAAAATTCAATTTTATTTTCAATTTATTAAAAAAATTTTCTTTAATTCTGTTCTAGTATATTTTTTACTTTTGTGTAAATTTTTTCAAATTCTATTTTACTTCCATCATTTCATTTTAGTCTACTTCAGTGTATTCATTTTTTCAAATTTTCAAATGATTTCCTTTTTTTTCTTTCCCCACTTTCTCTAATCTATCAAGCCCCTTTCAACACCCAAACCAAACCACACCCAGGATATAGCATCATTTATTCGATTGTGTGTGTGTGTGTGTGTTTTAAGTTTTTAATTTTAATATTTTTTTAATATTAATTTTTTTATTTTAATTTTTTACCCCATTAGTTCTTTTTCTCCCTTCAAAATGACAAAATGAAGGAATTCACCCCAAAAGAAAGAGCAGGAAGAAATGACAGTCAGGGACTTATACAAGCAAAATGTCTGAACCAGACACAAGCAAAATGTCTGAACCAGAATTTAGAATCATGATAATAAGAATACTAGCTGGAGTCAAAAATAGATTAGAATCCCTTTATGCAGAGATAAAAGAAGTAGTCTAATCAGGATGAAATAAAAAATGCTATAACTGAGCTGCAATCTCAAATGGATGCCATGGTGGCAAGGATGGATGAGGCAGAACAGAGAATCAGAATATAGAGGACAAACTTATGGAAAATAATGAAGCAGAAAAAAAGAGGGAGATTAAAGCAAAAGAGCATGATTTAAGAATTAGAGAAATCAATGACTCATTAAAAAGGAACAACATCAGAATCATAGAGGGCCAAGAAGAGGAAGAGAGAGAAATAGGGTTAGAAGGGTTATGTGAGGAAACCATAGTGGAAAACTTTCCTAATCTGGGGAAAGACACAGACATCAAAATCCAGGAAGCACAGAAGACTCCCATTAGATTCAACAAAAACCGACCATCAACAAGGCATATCATAGTCAAATTAACAAAATATTCAGGCAAGGAGAGAATCATGAAAGCAGCAAGGGAAAAAAAGCCCTTAACCTGCAAAGGAAGACAGATCAGGTTTGCAGCAGACCTATCCACAGAAACTTGGCAGGCCAGAAAAGAGTGGCAGGATATATTCAGTGTGCTGAATCAGAAAAATATGCAGCCAAGAATTCTTTATCCAGTAAGGCTGTCATTCAAAATAGAAGGAGAGATAAAAAGTTTCCCAGACAAACAAAAATTAAAGGAGTTTGTGACCCGTAAACCAGCCCTGCAAGTAATTTTAAAGGGGACTCTCTGAGGGGAGAAAAGATAACAACAACAACAACAACAACAACAACAACAATAAGTAAATAAAGACCAAAAGCAACAAAGACTAGAAAAGACCAGAGAACACTACCAGAAACTCCAACTCTACAAGCAACATAATGGCAATAAATTCATATCTTTCAGTATTCGCTCTAAAGGTCAATGGACTCAATGCCCCAATCAAAAGACATAGGGTAACAGAATGGATAAGAAAACAAGATCCATCTATATGCTGTTTACAAGAGACCCACTTACTAAAGACACCTTCAGATTGAAAGTAAGGGGATGGAGAACGATTTATCATGCTAATGGTCAACAAAAGAAAGCCAGAGTAGCCATACTTATATCAGAGAATCTAGACTTTAAAATAAAGACTGTATCAAGAGATGAAGAGGGGCATTATATCATAATTAAGGGGTTTATCCGCAAAGAAGACCTAACAGCTGTAAACATTTATGCGCCAAACATTTATGCGCCAAACCCAAATATATAAATCAATTAATCACAAACATAAAGAAACTCATTGATAGTAATACCATAATAGTAGGGGACTTCAACACCCCACTCACAGCAATGGACAGATAATGTAATCAATAAATCAACAAGGAAACAATGGCTTTGAATGACAGTGGACCAGATGGACTTAACAGTTACATTCAGAACATTTCATTCTAAAGCAGCAGAATATACATGCTTCTCCATTGAACATGAAATGTTCTCAAGAATAGACCACACACTTGGAGACAAAACAGCTCTCAAGAAGTACAAAAAGTTTGAGATCATACCGTGCATATTTTCAGACCACAATGCTATGAAACTCGAAATCAACCACAAGAAAAAATTTGGAAAGCTAACAAATACTTGGAGACTAAAGAACATCCTACTAAACAATGAATGGGCTAACCAAGAAGTTAAAGAGGAAATTAAAAAGTTCATGGAAGCCAATGAAAATGATAACACCACAACACAAAACCTCTGGGATGCAGGAAAGGTGGTGATAAGAGGAATGTGTATAGCAATCCAGGCCTTCCTAAAGAAGGAAGAAAGATCTCAGATACACAAACTAACCTTATGCCTTAAGGAGCTGGAAAAAGAACAGTAAACAAAACCCCAAACCAGCAGAAGACAGTAAATAATAAAGATTAGAGCAGAAATTAAAGCTACTGAAACCAAAAAAACCAGTAGAATTGATCAATGAAACCAGAAGCTGGTTCTTGGAAGGAATTAAAATTGATAAACCACTAGCTAGTATTATCAAAAGGAAAAGGAAAGGACCCAAATAAATAAAATCAAGAATGAAAGAGGAGAGATCATAGCCAACACAGCAGAAATAAAAACAATAGTAAGAGAATATTATGAGCAATTATACACCAATAAAATGGGCAATCTGGAAGTGATGGACAAATTCCTAGAAACATACACTACCAAAACTGAAACAGGAAGAAACAGAAGATTTGAACAGACCCATAACCAGTAAAGAAATCGAATTAGTAATCAAAAATCTGCCAAAAAATAAGAGTCCAGGGCCAGATGGCTTTCCAGGGGAATTCTGCTAAATATTTAAGGAAGAGTTAACACCTATTCTTTTGAAGCTGTTCCAAAAAATTTCCTTCATAAGCTTTCTATAGTTTTCAGCATACAGATCTTTTACATCTTTGTTAGGTTTACTCCTAGGTATTTTATGATTCTTGGTGCAACTGTGAATGGGATCAGTTTCTTTATTTGTCTTTCTGTTGCTTCATTATTAGTGTATAAGACTGAAACTGATTTCTGTACATTAATTTTGTATCCTGTGACTTTGCTGAATTCACGTATCAGTTCTAGCAGACTTTTGGTGGAGTTTGTCGGGTTTTCCATGTATAATATCATATCATCTGCAAAAAGTGAAAGCTTGACTTCATCTTTACCAATTTTGATGCCTTTGATTTCCTTTTGTTGTCTGATTGCTGATGCTAGAACTTCCAACACCATGTTAAACAACAGCAGTGAGAGTAGACATCCCTGTCGTGTTCCTGATCTCAGGGGGAAAGCTCTCAGTTTTTCCCCATTGAGGATGATGGTAGCTGTGGACTTTTCATAAATGGCTTTTATGGTGTTTAAGTATGTTCCTTCTATCCCAACTTTCTTGAGGGTTTTTATTAAGCAAGGATGCTGAATTTTGTCAAATGCTTTTTCTGCATCGATTGACAGGATAATATGGTTCTTATCTTTTCTTTTATTAATGTGATGTATCACATTGATTGATTTGTGAATATTGAACCAGACTTGCAGCCCAGGAATGAATCCCTGGTGAATAATTCTTTTTATATGCTGTTGAATTCGATTTGCTAGTATCTTATTGAGAATTTTTGCGTCCATACTCATCAGGATATTGGCCTGTAGTTCGCCTTTTTTGCTGGGTCTCTGTCTGGTTTAGGAATCAAAGTAATGCTGGATTCATAGAATGAGTCTGGAAGTTTTCCTTCCCTTTCTATTTTTTGGAACAGCTTGAGAAGGATAGGTATTATCTCTGCTTTAAATGTCTGCTAGAATTCCCCAGGAATCCATCTGGTCCTGGGCTCTTATTTTTTGGGAGATTTTTGATAACTTATTCAACTTCTTCAGTGGTTATGGGTCTGTTCAAATTTCTATTTCCTCCTGATTGACTTTTGGAAGTGTGTGGGTGCTTAGGATTTGTCCATTTCTTCCAGGTTGTCCAGTTTGTTGGCATATAATTTTTCATAGTATTCCCTGATAATTGCTTATATTTCTGAGGGATTGGTTGTAATAATTCCATTTTCATTCATGATTTTATCACTTTGGGTTGTCTCTCTTTTCTTTTTGAGAAGCCTGGCTAGAGGTTTATCAGTTTTGTTTATTTTTTCAAAAAACCAACTCTTTCATTGATCTGCTCTACTGTTTTTTTTTTTTTTTAGATTCTATATTGTTTATTTCTGCTCTGATCTTTATTATTTATCTTGTTCTGCTGGGTTTGGGGTGTCTTTACTGTTGTGCTTCTGTTTCCTTTAGGTGTGCTGTTAGATTTTGTATTTGGAATTTTTCTTGTTTCTGGAGATAGGCCTGGATTGCAATGTATTTTCCTCTCAGGACTGCCTTCACTGCATCCCAAAGCATTTGGATTGTTGTATTTTCATTTTCATTTGTTTCCATATATTTTTTAATTTCTTCTCTAATTGCCTGGTTGACCCATTCATTCTTTAGTAGGGTGTTCTTTAACCTCCATGCTTTTGGAGGTTTTCCAGACTTTCCTGTGGTTGATTTCAAGCTTCATAGCATTGTGGTCTGAAAGTGTGCATGGTATGATCTCAATTCTTTTATACTTATGAAGGGCTGTTTTGTGACCCAGTATGTGATATATCTTGGAGAAGGTTCCGTGTGCACTCGAGAAGAAAGTATATTCTGTTGGTTTAGGATGCAGAGTTCTAAATATATCTGTCAAGTGAATCTGATCCAATGTATCATTCAGGGCCCTTGTTTCTTTATTGGTCCTGTGTCTAGATTATCTATCCATTGTTGTAAGTGGAGTATTAAAGTCCCCTGCAATTACCACATTCTTATCAATAAGGTTGCTTATGTTTGTGATTGTTTTATATATTTGGGGGCTCCTGTATTCAGCGCATAGACATTGATAATTGTTAGCTCTTCCTGATGGGTAGATTCTGTAATTATTATATAATGCCCTTCTTCATCTCATGTTACAACTTTTAATTTCAAGTCTAGTTTGTTTGATATAAGTATGGCTACTCCAGCTTTCTTGTGACTTCCAGTAGCATGATAGATAGTTCTCCATCCCCTCACTCTCAATCTGAAGGTGTCCTCAGGTCTAAAATGAGTATCTTGTAGACAGAAAATAGATGGGTCTTGTTTTTTATCCATTCTGATACCCTATGTCTTTAGGTTGAAGCATTTAGTCCATTTACATTCAGTGTTATTATAGAAAGATATGGGTTTAGAGTCATTGTGATGTCTGTAGGTTTTATGCTTGTAGTGGTGTCTCTGTTACTTCGTGGTCCTTGCAACATTTCACTCACAGAATACCTCTTAGGATCTCTTGTAGGGCTGGTTTAGTGGTGATGAATGCCTTCAGTTTTTGTTTGTTTGGGAAAACCTGCATCTCTCATTCCATTCTGAATGACAGGCTTGCTGGATAAAGGATTCTTGGCTGCATATTTTTTCTGTTCATCACATTGAAGATTTCCTGCCATTCCTTTCTGGCCTGCCAACTTTCAGTAGACAGGTCCATGACTACTCTTACGGGTCTACCTCTGTAGATTAGAGCATGTTTATCCCTAGCTGCTTTCAGAATTCTCTCTTTATCCTTGTATTTTTCCAGTTTCACTATGATATGTCATGCAGAAGATCGACTCAAGTTATGTCTGAAGGGAGTTCTCTGTGCCTCTTGGATCAATGTCTGTTTCCTCCCCCAGATCAGGGAAATTCTCAGCTATAATTTGTTCAAGTACACCTTCAGCCCCTTTCTCTCTCTTCTTCTTCTGGAATTCCTATGATATGGTTATTGTTCCATTTGATTGCATCACTTAGTTCTCTAAGTCTCCCCTCATATACCTGGATTTTTTTTTATCTCTCTTTTTCTCAGCTTCCTCTTTTTCTATAATTTTATCTTCCAATTCACCTATTCTCTCCTCTGCCTCTTCAATTCATGCTATGGCCTCCTCCATTTTATTTTGCACCTCTTTTATAGCATTTTTTAATTCATCATGACTATTTTTTAGTCCCTTGATCTCTGTAGTAATAGATTCTCTGGTGTCCTCTATGCTTTTTTCAAGCCCAGTGATTTATTTTATGACTATTAATCTAAATTCTTGTTCCATTATATTGCTTAAATTGTTTTTGGTCAATTTGTTAGCTGTCGCTACTTCCTGGAGTTTCTTTTGAGGAGAATTAATCCATTTCATCATTTTGCCTAGTTTTCTGTCCCTTATGCATTTTAAAAGCTTGTGTGCTCTGCACCTGTGAGCATTGCTATATGAAAGGAGGGTCATACACTGTCCAGAGCCTGGTCCTTCAGGAAGTGTTTTTTCAGGCATTGTTACTTGCTCTCTGATGTTGTGAATTTGGTTATTTTATTACCCTACTCGTAGTAATATTTTGTACCCTCCACAAGGTGTGCTTTGACTTGTTCCTTGGAGTAGCCCTGTAAAGGAAAACAGATAGACAAACAGGAGACAAAAACACACAAACAAATAACACAAATAAACAGAAACAAAAACCTAAAGATTAAAAACAAAAATCCCCAAAACACCGACTACAAGTAAAGAAGAGGGTGGAGGCAGTGCTGATGTAAGAGCATATACAAAGAGAGAAATAACAGGAGCGGGGCTGGGGGGTTGGGGGGGATAAATGTTGATTAGGCAGAGAGATTAAAAGGCTCAATCCAGATAAATAGAAAGGAAAATAAAGAAGGAGGCGGGGAAAATGAAACGAAGATAAAATTACTCAGACAGAGAAACTATATGGCTTGATTATCCCAGAGAGAGAAAAAGGAGTGTAAAGAAGGAGGTGTAGAATATGTATCAAGACAATGGATTAAATATGCCTGTTTAGACAGACCAATTACCAGAGTAACCTGCCTAGGGGAGGGAAGAGATAAGGAGGAGAAATGGGGTGGGGGGAGAATATATATATGTATCCAGAATTGGCTTAGTGTTAATCCAGGCAATGCTGCATCGCTTGTCGGGAACAGCTGTCTGCAGGGTCTGTGCTATTCAGGTGGATGTGCAGTTATCCAGTGCAAGGGGGTGTGGTTTGGTGTATTCTAAACCCACCTCCACTATGGGGCCTGGGAGTGATCCCTGAGGCCCCGCCTTGGTGGTGGGGGGAGGGGGGGAATGGTGATCTCCCAGTCTCTTCTCCATGGAGCCGGAGCCGGAGCCGGTGGACTCCATTTGAGTCATCCTCACTGTGCCGTGGGCGCAGGCGGGGTGGTACTTCTCGCTCCACCAACTCCCCTGACCCGCGCTTGGCTAGGATTCAAAGTCTCACTCCATGCGCTCTGGTGTTGGGGAAGTGCCTCTCAGTGCGGCGATATGTGGTCCCAGCTGGCTTTGTGCCGCCACACTTCAGGGAGGACTGACTTCTCCTATTGCAGACTGAGAGCCACTTCCCTCACCGCAAGCCCCCGGGGTAGTGGACGCAGGCAGGCTTTGTCCTTTCCCACAGCCCTCCAGAGAAACAGCCGCCTTATCCTCCTGCAGACTGAGACCTCAGCCGGGCCACTGCAATCTGGGGTGGCGGATGCAGGCAGGTTCTGTGCTGTCATGCAGCCCTCCAGGGAGGGAGCCACTTTCTCCAGCTGCAGACTAGGACTCTGGCTTACCACCGCACCCAGGGCTGGCTCCCCTCCACCCCAGATGCACGAACAGGGAGCCGGCCCCAGTCCGAAGAAAGCCCCACAGTTAGAGATCCCTCTCAGGCTCAGACCAAGGTCTTTCTCATGTTCAGCTAAGGTCCTGCACTTCCCTAGCTGCTCTTTCTCTTCCCTTTGTCTCTCTGCAGAAGGGGGTCCCTCCCCTCCTTGCCCACGTGGGCTTTTTTTTTTAATCTCCCCCAGTTCGCAGTTACCCACCTTTTTTCCAGATTTCCAATTTTCTTCCTAGTAGATTCAGTCTCTTTTCCTCCCAGGCTCTGGAGTTCAAAGTCCTTTGGCTTCTACACTTCTTTGTTTGAGAGAGTGTGACATATGGATCCCCCTGCTTCTCCACCATGTTGCTAAAAATAACTTTTCCAATGCTTTTGAATAGACACTGAGGCCTAATTCCCACAATCTGATTATCACATTTCCATGTGATAATCATTCTTCACATTCCACATTCTTCACATGTCACAGCCAGTGTTGCCCCTGTCTACTAATATGATGGACACCAAAAGCCAAATTTCCCCTCTATTTCCTTTAAAAAAAAGTTTGTACGTTTCTTTATTTTTGAGAGAGTGAGACAGAGCACAAGTGGGGGAGGGGCAGAGAAGGAAGGAGACACAGAATCCAAAGGAGGCTCCAGGCTCAGAGCAAGCATTCAGCACAGAGCCTGATGTGGGGCTCCAACCCACAAACCGCAAGATCATGACCTGAGCCTAAGTTGGTCACCCAACCGACTGAGCCACCCAGGTGCCACCCCACTCTATTTCTTAAGGGAGAATGTGGGCTTCTTGCTCACAGGGCTCCAAAGGACACCCAAATGTTCTTGTGATTCCTAACCAAGACATATTATGAATTCATTGTGCTGGTCAGGCTCTTCTGAACGTGAAAAACTCTGGCCCTCAGTGCATCCACTTTCGTGATGTTGCTTTCTCATCCATCAAGTTTTGTCTTCTGGTCCATAAAAACTCAGTCTTTCAGACTACTATATCCAGCTGCAGATGTCCAATTGGTCCAGCCCGTGTGACTTTGGGACCGGTGGAGCCAAAGTGTCCCTGACCTTTTAGTTTCAGGACTACATAGACATCCAGAGCATAAGGGCTTTGGAAGGGGTCGTGTCGATAGCTGCTTGTGTGGAGACTGGGCCAGACATATTGGCAGGAAGCTGGCTTCTTTGGTGGTCCTAGGGGAAATGAAGATAAACATCTCCATTCCACATGACTGCATTCACATTTGATGGAAATATTGAATGCCTTTTGGTTCTGGCTGCAGTCATATCCTCTCCCTTTGTTTCTGTCTTTCTGACTGCCTCTTCATTCACTCTTAGGAGACTTGCAGCTGGAATTTACTAAGAAAGCACTCAGGGACAGGTGTCGGCTTCCCACTCAGTCCCATGCTCACTACCAGCCATAAGCATCAGATATCGCAAAGGAGAATAGCCCTCCTATCCCAGAGTTTGGTGCTTGGCTGTTTGTAGCCAGGGGCAGGGGGGAGGGGAGCCAGCTCACCTCCTTGATCTGCCTGATTGAGATGCCTTCCTTCTGGAAAGCAGACATTTCACTCAGGAGCAGTAGGCTCCAGAAGCTGGTCAGCACAGAAAAAGCTTTGTTCTGAAGAGGCACCAATGCCCCTCCCCACACACTGGAGGCACAGCTCTAGGAACCTCCAAGCTACAACAGTGTCACTGTTCCCTCCATTCAATGATGGGAAAAGCAGCAAGAGCAAACCAAGTCCCAGGGTAGTATATGTCCTTAAGAAGATAGAAAGCAGTCCTGTTGCTGACAGAGCTCCCAGAAGGAGACTCTAGAGGGCACTTTTGCCTAAGCCCTTTGTTGTCTCTTCTTCTCACAGCCAGCCAGGTTAACAGAAGCTAGTACTGGGCACTCCCTTCTCCATAGAGTTCCCCTTCCAAGCTCTGAAGATCTCTGGCCCTCCTTATCCACCTTGACACATGTTTGCTGTCTTGTGGAAACAAGGCTCTTCCCGTAATTCCATTCAGAATCAGTGTTTCAAGAATCTATCCTCTGTTTTCCACCTGGGAGTCTGATCCAGTCCTTGTGACTGTGGGAGAGATATTGCCATAGGGCTACTTCTTCATTAATTCACTGGGTTTCAGAAGTATGCAGCCATTCAGAGCTCAGGGATTTGAAGGGGACCAGTGGAGGATGTCTGGTGTTTAGGCTAGGCCAGAGATTTGGGTAGAGACCAGGCCTCCTTCTGGGCAGAGGCAAATGAAGAAAGCCATCTTTCCAAGTGGATCCCCATTCCCACCATAAAAGTCGAGCTTTGGCCCACCTGGTATCCATTTCCTTTCCCTTGTTGTGTGTCTGACAATGTATTTTTTTCTCCCTTAGGCGCCATGGAGCCATCACTCACTCAGCTGTCACAACTGGGTGGGCCGTAATGTCCCACAACTGGGTGGGCTGCAATGTCCCACTCTGCTCTTGTGCTCAGTGAGAGCATTCAGGCTCTGATCTACCAAAGGAAAGAATGCCTTGAGTCCCTGGGGGCTTGGTGCTTGGCCTACTGTGCTATGGAGGGTGAAGGGGAGCCAGCTTACCTCACTGACCTGGATGACTGAGTTGCCTTTATTCTGAGAAGGACACAGTTCACACATGGGCAATAACGAGGAGGGGGTGAGCACTGGAAGAGCCCCTGCTGGGAATTAGGGAACCAAATCTTGTTGCAGATTCCTGAGCAAGAGCCCTCAGAACCCCATAGCTACAGCTCAAACACTGCTGCCTCCCTCAACTGATGGGGAAAATGGCATGGATAGACCATGTCAGAAATCCCTGGTTCCTTGAGAAAGTAGGCTGGCTTCTTGCTGACAAGGGTCCCAGGTGTAATCCTTCAGAGTCCTCCCTTATCCTAAGCCCACAGGCCTTTCTCATTCTGGATACAACCTGGTTGATAGGAGACTGTGCTGGATACTTCATTCCCTAGTTTCTCCAAGTCATGTGTGATGAAGAATGCTGGCAATGTGTGTCTCCATTGCCACCTCTGAGCTCTATTGATGAAAGACAGTTTGCATGGAAACTATTCTGAGACACTGTCTCAGAGTAATATCCTCTTCTTTCAGCTTGGGGATTTGGTAGTGTTTTAGTGATGGTGATAGAGGTGATGCATTGGGCAATTCTCAATACGGTTTCAGAATGATGTGGCCCTCTCTAAACCCAGGATGTGTGCAGGTGCCCAGGGAGACTGCCTTGTGGGTAGGCTAAGACAGAGGTTGTGGGTGGATCTCGCCTCCTGTGTGGGACAAGGGGAAGGCAAGGTTGTAGTGTCTTTCCTTTGTTCCCCAATGACAATTTGAATGCACAGCTTTGGCTCTCCTTATTGTCATTCCTCTCCAATTGCTGCTTTTCTAACTTGGTCTCAGTTCACATACAGAGACCCTGTGTCTGTACCCTACACCAACCAAGGTCCCTGCAGTGCAGGTGAGTTTCCAAGCCCTTCCTGAGGCAATGAGGGGCTCACAGGGTCTGATATCCCAGAGGACACCAAGCCCCCCTGTCCCTGAACCCTTGGTGCTTGGCAGCCAACACTATCATGGGAATGGGTAGTCACATGGACCCTGCCCCTAATGGATGGAGCTACCCTCATTTGGAAGAACAGACCGTCTGTGCATGTCCAGCATGCTCCATGACATGATCAACACACAAAAAGCCTTTTGAATATATACTTCACCAAGCTCTCATTCCCACCTCTTGATCATCACATGGAAACAACTTCTTCATACCTCAGAATCTCTGCTGCCCCTCTCCATGGATATGATGTGCAGAAGCACACCAGAAGACAAAGTTCTTGTCTATTTCTTAAGCAAGAATGTGGGCCTCTTCCTCACAGGGCTCCAATGAGCATCCTTTGGAGCACTCCTGTAGTGAAAGCCCACAAAAGGTCCCTGTGATTCCTGAGCAAGCCAGCTTGTGAATACATTGTGCTAGTCTAAGACTTCTAAACATGAAGAACTCTGGCCCTCGTTGCAGCCAGTTTCATGACATTGCTGTATCATCCATTACAGTTCATCTTGTCCATACAAATTTAGTCTTTGTGAGTACTGTCTCCAGTCTGCAGATACCCAAAGGGGAAAGCTCTTATGAGAGTGAGAAAGGTGGAGACAAAGGAGACCAGCCTCTTTGGTTTCAGAACTGCACGGGCATCCAGAGCCCTAGGGCTTCAGAAGGAGTCCAGCTGAGAGCTATATTTGGGGAGGCTGGGCCAGATGTATTACCTGGGAGCTGGCTTCCTTGCTGGGCCTAGGGGAAATAAAGATAAACTTCTCCATTCCACACTGGTTGCATTCCCATAGGGTGGAATTATTGAATGCACTTTGGTCCTTGCTGAGGCCATTCCCCTGTTCCTGACTGCCTCTTCATGCACCCTTAGGAGCCATAGAGCTGGCACTCACTCAGCAGGCATCCAGTGATGGGTGTCGGGTTCCAACTGGGTGCCCTGATCAGTACCAGCCATGAGTATCTGATATTCCAAAGGAGAATAAGCCTCCTACTCCTCACCTTGGTGCTTGGCTGTTGGAATCAAGGGGAGTGGGGGAGAGGAGCAGGCTCACCTCGTTGTTCTGCCTGATTGAGGTGTTTTCTTTCTGAATAGCAGACAGTTCACACTGGAGCAGTAAGCTCCAGAAGCTGGTCAGCACACAAAAGCCCTATACACGAAGAGGGCAGCAATGCCCCTTTCCACACTTTAGAGCCATAGCTGGAAAAGCTCCCAGCTGGAGCGCTTTCATTGCCCACTCCATTTCATGATGGGAAAAGCAAGCAAAGCAGACAAAGTCCCAGGGCTCTCTAGTTCCTTCTGAAGGAAGGAGGCAAGCCTGTAGCTGACAGGGCTCCCAGATGAGACACTAGAGGGCGCCATTGTCAAGCCCTCTGGTGTTTCTTCTGAGAGCCAGATTGCCAGGAGCAGGTCCTGGGCACTCCCTTCCCCAAAGACTTCCCCATCCAAGTTCTGCAGAACTCCAGCTCTCCTTATTCACCTTGGCACATCTTCGTTCTCTTGTAGAAACAATTTTCTTCCCACAATCCATCACAGTCAGCGTCTCAGAGTTCTATTCTAGGACTTCCACCTGGAAGTCTGGTTCAGTCCTTGTGACTGGGGTGAGGTTTTGCCACAAGGCTCCTTCTTCATTAGTTCACTGGGGTTCAAAATATGTGGCCATTTAGAGGCCCAGGGCATTTAAGGGACTCAGCAGTGGATGTTTGATGTGAAACCTGGGCCAGACATTTGGGAGCTGGCCTCCTTCTGGGCCAAGGGAAATTGAAGCAAGACATCTTCTTTCCAAGTGGATCCCCATTCCCACTGGAATTGCCAAGCTTTGGCCTACCTGGTGCCCATTTCCTTCCCCTTGCTGAATTTCTGACAATTTATTCTTTTTTGTCCCTTAGGAGCCATGGAGCCATCAATCACTCAGTTTGCACCCCTGGGGACTGCAAACTCTACTCTGCCCCTGTGCTCAGTGAGAGATATCAGGCTCTGCTGTACCTAAGGAAAGAAGGCCTTGAGTCCCTAGGTGCTTGGACTGCTGTGCTATGGATGGTGAAGGGGAGCCAGCTTGCTTCTCTGACCTGGATGATTGACGTGCCTCCATTCTGAGAAGCAGACAGTTTGCACATGGGCAGTATGAAGGAGGAGGCGGTGATCATTGGAAGAGTCCTTGCCAGGAATGAGGGAACCAAGTCCTTGTTGCAGATTCCTGAGCAAGAGCCCTCAGAACACAATAGCTACAGCTCAAGCGCCGTGGCCTCCCTCAACTGATGGGAAAAGTGGTGGGGATAACCAAGCCAGAAATCCCTGGCTCCTGAAGAAAGAATGCAAGTACTTGCTGACAGGGCTCCATGGTGTAGTCCCTCAGAGGGCCCTTTTGGCCTAAGTCCACAGGGCTTCCTTATTCTGGATACAACCTGGTTGATAGGAGACTGCGTTGGGTATTTCATTCTCACCTTTCTTCAAATATCATGTGTGATGAAGAACACTGGCAGTGTGTGTCTCCATTACCAACCCTTAGCCCTTTTGATATAAGGCGGTTTGCATGGAAACTATTCTGAGATAGTGTCTCAAAGTCCTCTCATCTCTCAGCTTGGGTGTTTGGTGGTGTTTTTATGATGCTGCTAGAGATGTTGCATTGGGCCCTTCCTAATTTGGTTTCAGAATCATGTGGCCCTCCCCAAACCAGGGTTTGTGCAGGTACACAAGGAGAATGCTTGCAGGTAGGCTAAGCCAGAAGTTGGGGCTTGATCACACCTCCTGTGTGCGACATGGGGAGGTAAAGTTGTTGGTCTTCCTCCTCGGTGTCCCCCATCCAGTCTGAGTACACAACTTTGACTCACCCCATTGCCATTCCTCTCCCATTTCTGCTTTCCCAACTCAATCTCAGTTCACACACGGAGACCGTGTGTCTGTGTCCTACAACAACCAAGGTCCCTGGTGTGGAGGTGAGTTTCCACGGCTTTCCTGAGCCAATGCAGTGCTCCCAGAGTCTGATATCCCAGAGGACAGCTAGCCCCCTGTCCTTGAGGACTTGGCACTGGGCCAGCTACAGTAGCCACATGGACTCTCCTGCCCTAATGGATGCAGCTACTCTCCATTCATCAAAACAGATGGTCTTTGCATGTTCAGCATGCTCCACGAACTGATCAGTGCACATAAAGCCTTTTGAATACACACTGCACCAAGGCCTTGTTCCCACCTCTTAATCGTCACATAGAAGCACCTTCTTCATAACTCTGAAACTCTGTTGCCCCTCTTGACGGATACAATGGGCAAAGCACACCAGAAGCCAAAGATCTCCTCTGTTTCTTAAGGAAGAAGGCAGGCCTTTTGTTCACAGGCCTCCAATGAGCATCCTTTGAAGCAGTCCTGTAGCGAATGCCCACAAAAGGCTCTTGTGAGTCCTGAGCAAGCCAGCTTCTGAATAATTGTGTCAGTCAGGTTCTTCCAAACATGAAGAACTCTGGCCCTCATTGTTTCCAGTTTCATGACATTGCTTTATCATCCATCAGGGTTCGCCTTGGGGTCCATACAAATTCAGTCTTTCAGAGTACTATCTTCAGCTTGCAGATGTCCCATAGGTACCAGCCCTTATGACTGTGGGACAGGTGGCACCGAAGGAGCCCAGGCCTTTTGGTTTTAGGACTTCATGGACATCCAGAGCCCTGGGCATCAGAAGGGGTCCAGCCAAGGACTGTTTGTGGGGAGGACTGTTTGTGTGAAGGATGGGTCAGGTGTATTAGAGGGAGCTGGACTCCTTGCTGGGCCTAGGGGAAGTGAAGATAAGCATGTCCATTCCACACTGATCGCTTTCCCATTGAATGGAAATATTGAATGCCCTTTGGTCCTGGATGAAGCCATTCCTATGTTTCTGACTGCCTCTTCATTCAACCTTAGGAGCCATGGAGCTGGCACTAACTCAGCAGGTACCCAGGGATGGGCGTTGGCTTCCCACTGGGTCCCATGCTCAGTAACAACTATGAGCTTAGGATATCCCAAAGCAGAATAGCCCACCTACACCTGAGCTTGGAGCTTGGCCATTTGTTGCAAGGGGTCGGGGGGTGGGGGAGTGGAGCCAGATTGCCTCCTTGGTCTGCCTGATTGAGGTGTTTTCCTTCTGAATAGTAGACACATCCACAAAGGAGCTGTAGGCTCCAGAAGCTGGTAAGCACATAAAGAGCCCTCACAGGAAGAGGGCACCAATGCCCCTCTTCACACTTTGGGGCCACAGATGCGGGAATCTCCCAGGTACAGCACTTTCACTGCCTATTCCATCCAATGATAGGAAAAGCAAGAAAAGCAGACCAGGTCCCAGGTCTCTCTAGGTCCTTCTGAAGGAAGAAGGCAGGCCTGTAGCTGACAGCGCTCCCAGATAGAGACACTAGAGGGCAGCTTTGCCTAAGCCCTCTGGTGTTTCTTCTTCTTAGGACCAGATTTCCAGGAGCTGGTGCTGGGCACTCCCTTCTCCATAGAATTCCCCATCTAAGGTCTGCAGAACTCTGGCCCTTTTATCCACCTTGACACATCTTTGCTGTCCTGTAGAAACAAGGTTCTTCTCATGGTTACTTCTGAGTCAGTGTCTCAAGAGTCCTATCCTCTGCCTTCTTCCTCGGATTGTGGTCCGGTGCTTGTGACTGGGGGAGAGGTTTTGCCACAGGGCTCCATCTTCATTAATTCACTGCGTTTCAAAAGTATGTGGTCATTCAGAGGCCCAGGGAATTTTAAGTGGACCTGCAGAGAATGTTTTGTGTGTAGACTTGGCCAGGGATTTGGGAGGGAGCTGGCTTCCTTTTGGGTCAAGGGCAAATGAAGCAAAACCTCTTCTGAAATGTCGAGGTTGGGCCTATCTGGCACCCAGTTCCTCCCCCTTGCTGTGTTTCTGACAAATTATTATTTTTCTCCTGTTCTGGCCATGGGGCCATCACTCACTCAGCTGGCATCCCTGGGTTGGCTGCAAACTATCACTCTGCTCCTGTGCTCAGAGAGAGCTATCAGCCTCTGCTCTACCAAAGAAAAGAACGTCTTTAGTCCCTAGGTGCTTGGTGCTTGGCTTGTGCTATGGTAGGTGAAGGGGAGCCAGCTTGCCCCACTGACCTGATGATTGACTTGCCTCTGTTCTGAGAAGCAAATGGTTTACACATGGATGGTATAAACGAGGAGGAGGGAGTCAGCACTGGAAGAGCCCTTGCCAGAAATTAGGGAACCAAGTCCTTGTTGCATATTCCTGAGCAAGAGCCCTCAGAACCCTATAGCTACAGCTCAAGCATGCTACCTCCCTCAAATGATGGGAAACGTGGCAGCAATACAACAATCCAGAAATCACTGGATCCCAAAGCAGGAATGCAGACTTCTTGCTGACAGGTATCTCAGGTGTAGTAGTTCAGGGGGCTCCCGTGGCTAAACCCACAGATCTTTCTTATTCCGGATACAACCCAGTTGACAGGAGACTATGCTGGGTACTTCATTCTCAACATTCTCCAAATCTCATGCGTGATGAACAACTCTGGCAGTGTCTCCACTGCCACCCCTTAGCCCTTTGATGAAAGAGGGTTTGCATGGAGACTATTCCAAACAGAGTCTTAGAGTAATATCCTCTTCTTTCAGTTTGTGGGGTTCATGGTGTCCTTGTGATGGTAACAGAGGTATTCTATTGGGTCCTTCTCAATTTGGTTTCAGAATGATATGGCCTTCCCCAAACGTAAGGTGTGTGAAGGCGCCTAGGGAGAATGCTTGTGGGTAGGGTAAGCCAGAGATTAGTAGTGGATCCCGCCCCCTTTGTGGGACAAAGGGAAGGAAAAGTAGAGGTCTCTTTCCTCAATTTCCCTCGTGCCCATTTGAATGGATAGCTTTGACTCACCTTGTAGTCATCCCTGTCCATTGCTGATTTTCTAATTTGGTCTCACTTCACACACTGGGACCAAGTGACTCTCCCATACACAACTGAGTTACAAGGATTGTAAGTGAATTTCCAGTCAGTTCCAGAGCCAGTGGAGGGTTCTGAGTGTCTGATGTCCCAGAGGACAATTGATTCTCATGTACCTGAGCTTTTGCTGTTTAGTAGTCTTCTATAGTATAGTAAACAATTTCCTTTCTTTGGAAACAAGAGTCTCCATGGAATTGTTTCAGAGCCATTGTCTCAGAGTCATGTACTTTCCTTTTACGCTGGGAGTCTGGTGCAATGCTGGTGAGTGTGCAATAGGTTTGGCCACAGGCATCCTGTGGTTGGGTTTCAGAATTTGTGGACACCATCAGGCCTAGAGAATCTGGAGGTGCCCAGTGGAACATGCTTGTGGGTAGGCTAAGCCAGAAGCTTTAGCAATCAAGTTGGCCTCCTGTCTGGATCCAGAGCTGATGAAGAAAGAGATCTTTTTCGTTGGTGGATACCAGCCCTTTGGAGAGTAGAATTTGGCACTGTTGTACTCATGAACATCCCAAGGCTGCTTTCCTAGCTAGGTCTCTGTTCATGTTCCAGGAGACATGGCTGTACGAATGGTGCCACTTTCTCAGTGAGTTCCTGAGGAAATTGAAGGTATATGGGTCTATTATCCCAGAAGAAACCTGGCCCTTCTCTCCCTGAGCACATGGTGTTGCTTAGCTGACTAGTGTATGCATGAGCATGGGTATCCAGTTGGCCTCCCTCCCCTCACTAATAGAGATCCCTTCATTTTGAAGAACAGCAGCTTTTCATGTGGGCAGGATGGTCAGGATCTGCTCAGCACAGAAAGCACCTTTGTATGGAATCCTGAAACAAGACATGCTTCCAAACACTTCCATCGCTGGACAGCACAGCCCTCCTACAACTGTATCACTGCTACCACTATGCACGGATGGCAAGGGCAGGACACATACCCAGAGCCAATCTTCCCTCTGATCCTGAAGGAAGAATCTGGGCAGGCTTCTTGCTGATGACGCCTGCAGGTGAAACTTGTGGATGCCACCATTTGCCAAAGCCCACAGGTGTTTCTCCATCCTGAGTCAGTCAGCAAGCTGGGGAAGAAGGTGTCAGTCACATCACTTCATTATCCCTGATACAGAACTCTGGCCCTCCCTCTATCCATTGTCACCTCTTTGCACTATTTTAATTCTTAGTGTCGTATCCTGGGCCCTGACCTGGGATTCTGGTCCAGTCATTGTGACTGTGGCAGATGTTGGCCTAAGGGCCCCTGGCTCTTCAGCAGCATCCTTTTCCCTGGGTGATGGTTCATCTCTGCATGAGTCTCACAGAACTCTGATTTCTGGCCAAGCAGGCCTGTGGTTTTGGATTTATTTGGCTAGGAAGATCCCCAGAGCCTCTCGGGGTTGAAGCGTCTTGAAAAGACAAGAATACCTATAAAATGGGATTTGGTTACACTATTTGAATGAAGCTCAGGGCAAGAAGTACTTATTTCAAACCCATGCCACCCCAGTGATATATGAGTACACAAGGCTAGCATGCTCTAGTACTACCCTCTGCAATTCTTCCAGGCATATTGCACACTGGCCAGCGTCTTGACTCAGATCACCCTCCATATAGGTTATCCCTGGCTTTCTTCACCACATCATAACATGCTTATCCATTTCATATGAGGGCACCCATGTGAGAGCACTTTAATCTTCCAAACGTGGGCTGGGAGAAGTGAACTGGTAAGGAGGCAAACACCAGGAGTGGCTCTAGTGGATTCCACCCTATGTGGCAGTCCCTGCCTTCTGCCACGGTCCTTGGAGCTGTGTTGGGCCTAGTCCTGCCCGCCAGAACTATCACTTTTGCTACCGTTGACTATGCTGAAGGAGGACAGCACTGCACAGCCCAATGCTATGGTTGCCACACCATGACCACCGGTGGTTTTGCTGGGCCACTGAGGCTACTATGGCACTGCCTTGATGCACAGGGCTGTTCATGTCTTTGCACCTAACCCAGAAATCTCACTGGGTGGTGACATGCTCCCAGTAACGATACCCGTGGTCCCTGGCCCATCTGTTTCCCAGATGGAAGGTCAATCCAAGACGAAGTACAGTGTTGTCATTAGTAGTGGTTGCGCTGCCTTGCTCGGGGTGCACCTCCAACATGCACAGGCTGGTGTGAAAATCTATCCCTGGGCATGGGTTGAGTGAGTGACAGCTCTACAGCTCCTAAGTCTAAACAGGGAAATAGATAAAGAGCCATGGGAATGGAATGTCCATAAGGAGGGCCAAAGTTCCAAATATCCAATGGGAATGGGAACAATTTAGAAAGGGGCTGTGTCACTTCATGTCCCCTCAGCCAAGAAAGGGGTCTTGCTCCCTTCCCAGTCCTCTGGCCCAGCCTGCATGAAAATGACCTAACTTGGGCCCTTCCAATGCCCTAGGCCTCTGAATGCCTGCATGGTTATGACATCAACTTACCAGGGTCCTGTGGCCAAACCTATCACACAGTCACACGGGTGAAACGAGGGTGTCCAGCTGAACACCAATGATATTCCTCTGAGAGACTACATGGAATGGACCTCAGAGAGGACTGAGTGTGAAAATAGAGCAAAAGGGTGAATATGGATCCATGGATGGCCAGAGTTCCTCACTAGGAATGAGAATGGGATCATGTAGAGAATGAAGTGACCAATGCCATCTCCTGGCAAGCTGGCTCTCTCAGAAATAAGCAGGACATGTGGACTTTGGTGAAGGGAGCCCTTTATGGGCTACACCCGGGAGCCCTGCCTGCAAAGGGTCTGCATTCTTCCTTAAGAAAAAGAGGGAAAGCCCTGGGTTTGGGTCAGTTTCTTGCCATTTCCTACTAGAGGACAGGTGGAAGTGATAAAGTGGTGGTGGTTTGGAGCTCCTAGCAGATGGTCAAGTGGTGAGAAGCTGGCCTGGGTCCAATATTCACTTCAAAGTCCCTTCGAGCACTATCCAGGGCCTGGAGCAGAGTGGACATGCATGAACCATCTACTCTGCAGGATGAAGGCACCTCTGTCAGCCAGGGGAGGGATGCCAGCAGGCTACATATCCCTGCAATGACTCTAGCACCACACTCCCAGAGACAGAGGGTCCTTCTTTCCTCTGGAATACCAGACACTGAGAGCTGTCAACTGGCTCAAGAACTGACTGGAAACTCCACACCAATGTTGGGACCTGGGCTGTATACCTGATACAGACCCATGGATCCTAGAAAGTTCAAGTGTAAACAGGGTACATTCTTCTGAGACTCTTGCTCTGAATGGCTCCCAGGTAGAATCTAGTTTGAAAAAAAGAGCAATATAATGCCAATAAGCAGCACGAGGACCAGAGTTCCTCATTACAGAAGAGAATGGGCTAAAGTGAGATTTCAGTGCCTACTCCTATCTCCTGGCAGGCTGTGTGGGGAATAAGATACAGGTGGGGGCTGTTGTCCAAGGAAATCTCCACTGGCTCCATCTGAGAGGGCAATTCTGCAGGAGGCCTGTGTTCTTCCTTCAGAAACAGAGGGAAACCTGGGTTTGGTGGGTTTTCCTGTCCTTCCCATCAGGAAATAGATGCACCATTGATGCAGAGGAAGGGGTTCCTGCTCCCAGCTGGTTGTCAGGGGTTGTCAAGGAACCTGGACCTGATGCAGTAGTTCTTAAAGAGCCCTTTCTGTGCTGACCAGGTCCCAAAGCATAATGTGCCTATGGGAACCATCTGTGAGACAGAGTGAAGGGAGGTTGACCCTTCACTGCACTTACCAGAGCTGCCAAGCACCAAGCACTCAGGGACAAGAAGGCCATCCTTCCTTTGATTTGAAATTACTGTTTGCTCTCACATAGCACAGGACCAGACCGAGAGTTTAGCACATTTCTTTGGGCTCTGCGTGTGTGAAGTGAGGGAAAGCCCAGTCATCCCTGAATGTGTCCCAAGACTTAGAAAATAGCAAATCGGTGGGAATGGCTACACAGGAGGTCAGGATCTACATTACAGATGGGACTGAGGTAATGATGGGCATGTATATGTACTTTATTTCATTTCTCCTTGCTGCATCTGTAAGGCCAGCTCCTTCACAATCCTCTGGGACCTCCTACACACATCCACCCATACCCAAGGCCTTCATATGCCCTAGACCTCTCACTGTGAACAGAGTTTCTCATGGGAAGTTACAAGAGGTCTTGTTGTCAATCTATGCCAGAGTCACCAGGACACAGCCAGAATCCCCTATTTAAATTAGAGTATGTTGCTCTGAGACACTGATTCTGAATGGACTCCAGCTTGATCCTAGTTTGAAAAAAAGAGGAAAAGGAAGGAAATGAATGGCCAGAGGGTCAAAGTGCTTCATTCCAAAGGAGAGCAGAATGAAGCCGACAAGGATGTGCATAGCACAATCTTTGGAGAAGCTGTTGTCTCTAGTAAGAAACACCTGTGGGCAGGGCAAAGGGAAACATCCATTGCCTACACCTGGGTGTTTGGCAAAAGGCTTGCACTTTTCCATTAGAAAGAGAAAGATGGATCCTGACCTTGGCTCCTTTGTATGCCCTAAACCTCAGGGAAATAGTTCCTGGTAACAGTGCTCCTGAGGGTGCTTTAGGTTTTTTAACTGAGTCATGATGCAGTACTCTTTCTAAGGCTTTTTTGGGCTGAATTTCCTGCAATCTACTATACATTCCCCGTCCATCTGCCTTAGAGAATTAAGACAATTCAATCAGGCAGGGGAGGGAGGCCAGCTGGCTACCAATCACAAAGATTGGGACAGTCAAGCAACAGGCTCTCATGGGCAGGAGAGTCATTCTTCTTCGGGATAAAGGCACTGATTGCTCTCACATAGCACAGGACCAGAATGGTATTTCATCACAAATTCTGTATGTTGGGTATGTGGCTGACAAACCAATTCTACCCGGTTGTGACCCATGACCTAGTTATTAAAACAGAAAGTAGATGGAAAGGTCTATAAGGAGAGCCAAGCTTCTACATTAGAGGCGATTAGGATAAAGATGGGAATGAAACGTCTAGCATAGTTTCTCCTTCGACCAGAAGTAAGGCCACTCCCTCCCAAACCCTCACATTGTCTGTACATGGAAACTCTGCTGGGCACCTTCAAGGGCCCTATGTCTCCCATTGCCCACCCACTTCTGAAAGGCACATAATGAAGGGTCCTGTGTCCCAAGTATGCCAGAGACATCAGGACTTGTCTGATTCCCCATCTTAAAAGAAAGGATATTTCTCTGAGACTGGTTCTGAATGGCACTCAGGGAGAAACTAATTTGCAAACAGAAAAAAGTATTCATTGAAATGGAAATCTGGAAGCCAAAGTGCTTCACTATCTATGAGAATGGGACATAGATTATAATGAAGTGTCTCCAAGGACAACTTCCTGGCAGGGTCCCGTCTAAGGAGTAAGAAACTCCTGTGGCTAGAGACAAAGGAAACCTCTAAAGGGAAACCTCCGGAAAGCCCAGTCTGCAAGAGGTCTGGATATTTCCTTCTGCAAAGGTTCTGGCTCTGGTTGTTTTTCTTATCTTTCCCTACAGGCAATGGAGGAAACAGAGATTCAGAGGTGTTTGGAATCGTTCCTGTGGTGCATTAGGTTTTGAAGGGCCTCTGTATGCACTGACTAGGTCCTAGAACATACCTGGTGTGTGTGGATTCTGTGCTCTTCAGAATCATAGGCCATGCACTAAGTGCTCTCTGACAGTAGGGAAATCTTTTCTGTGGATTGTCAGAAACTAATTACTCTTGGTTAGCAGAGAAGCAGCATAAGAACTCATCAGCAATCCCTGGCAGCTCACTGTGTGATTGACAGCCCTACTGGCCCACCCAGCCTGCAAACCAAGTCCTAGTTAGCAAATAGCAATGGGAGGGGAATAGCTCTATGGACAGCCAAAGTTTCATTTTATATGAGAATGGAAGAAAGCTGAGAGAGAAGTATCTCCTTCCATTTGCCATAGCTCTGGAAATGAGGTCAGCTGCCTCCCAACCCTTTTGGCCCTAGCTACAATCAAATATTCTCTGCTAGGCACTTTCCACTGACCTGCATCTAATGTTGTCAATGTAGATCTGGAAGGCATGTTGCAGGGCTCTTATGGCCCAACCTATTTTGCTGTCACAAGAACTCACCCAGAATCCCCAATTAAAACCAGAGGGAATTGCTCTGAACCAGGGGCCAGAGTTGCCCATGGCCGATTCCACTTTTAAGAAGAGTAAAAAGGGGTGCACGGATGGCTCAGTTGCTTAAGCTTCTGACTCCTTGTTTCAGCTCAGGTCATGATCTCACAGTTTGTGAGTTCAAGTCCCGTGTTACAGTTTATACTGACAGCTCGAGGCCTGTAGTCTGCTACAGATTCTGTGTCTCTCTCTCTTTCTCATCCCTTCCCTTGTTCCTTCTCTCTATCACTCTGTGTGTGTGTGAGTCTCCTTCTCTCTCTCAACATTAAATAAATATTTTAAAAAGTAAAAGAATAAAAGAATGGGGCTACTGGGGGGCTCAGTTACTTAAGCATCACTTTATCACTAAGGGCGTGATGTCATGGTTGCAAGCTTGACCCCCACATCAGGTTCTCTCCTGTTGTTCGGTCTCTTCTAACTTAGTGAAACCAGGTGTTAGTTGAACCCGTTTCCCCACAGTGTTGTTTCACAGAGTTGAGTATATGGCACTTTGGCTGTAGGCGCCGCATGGTTTGCAACCACATGTAACATAGTGAAATAAAATGTCAGTTGAAGGACGGCTTCCCCAAAGTCTTTGCCAGAGTGCAGTGTAAGATACTTTTGGGGTAGGCTCCGCATAGGTTTTCAAACACTTCTAACAGTGAACCATGATGCTACTTGAAGGATGGTTTCACCAGTGTTGTTTTATAGAGTTGAGCATATGGCACTTGTTGCGTAGAACGCACGTAGGTTTTCAAACCCTTCTCACTAAGTGAAATGAGAGGTTGGTTGACACGTGGAGACCCACAGTGTTGTTTCACAGAGTGGACTATAGGCACTTTCTGTGCAGGCCTTGCATGCATGGGTTTTCAAACACTTGTAAGTTTGTGAAA
>NW_026057577.1:5616961-5641357 GCF_023721935.1 Panthera uncia | reverse complement strand
TCCCAAATACAAAATCTAACAGCACACCTAAAGGAAATAGAAGCAGAACAGCAAAGGCAGCCTAAACCCAGCAGAAGAAGAGAAATAATAAAGATCAGAGCAGAAATAAACAATATAGAATCTAAAAAAAACCTGTAGAGCAGATCAACGAAACCAAGAGTTGGTTTTTTGAAAAAATAAACAAAATTGACAAACCGCTAGCCAGGCTTCTTAAAAAGAAAAGGGAGATGAGGGGCGCCTGGGTGGCTCAGTCGGTTAAGCATCTGACTTCAGCCCGGGTCATGATCTCCCGGTCCGGGAGTTCGAGCCCTGTGTCGGGCTCAGGGCTGATGGCTCAGAGCCTAGAGCCTGCTTCCGATTCTGTGTCTCCCTCTCTCTCTTCCCCTCCCCTGTTCATGCTCTATCTCTCTATGTCTCAAACATAAATAAACATTAAAAAAAATAAAAAAAAAGAAAAGGGAGATGACCCAAATAGATAAAATCATGAATGAAAATGGAATTATTACAACCAATCCCTCAGAGATACAAACAATTATCAGGGAATACTATGAAAAATTATATGCCAAAAAATTGGACAACCTGGAAAAAATGGACAAATTCCTAAACACCCACACTCTTCCAAAACTCAATCAGGAGGAAATAGAAAGCTTGAACAGATCCACAACCAGCGAAGAAATTGAATCGGTTATCAAAAATCTCCCAACAAAGAAGAGTCCAGGACCAGATGGCTTCCCAAGGGAGTTCTACCAGATGTTTAAAGCAGAGATAATACCTATCCTTCTCAAGCTATTCCAAGAAATAGAAAGGGAAGGAAAACTTCCAGACTCATTCTATGAAGCCAGTATTACTTGGATTCCTAAACCAGACAGAGACCCAGTAACAAAAGAGAACTACAGGCCAATATCCCTAATGAATATGGATGCAAAAATTCTCCATAAGATACTAGCAAATCAAATTCAACAACATATAAAAAGAATTATTCACCATGATCAAGTGGGATTCATTCCTGGGCTGCAGGGCTGGTTCAACATTCAGAAATCAATCAATGGGATACATCACATTAATAAAAGAAAAGATAAGAACCATATGATCCTGTCAATCGATGCAGAAAAGGCCTTTGACAAAATCCAGCACCCTTTCTTAATAAAAACCCTTGAGAAAGTCGGGATAGAAGGAACATACTTAAACATCATAAAAGCCATTTATGAAAAGCCCACAGCTAACATCATCCTCAATGGGGAAAAACTGAGAGCTTTTTCCCTGAGATCAGGAACACGACAGGGATGCCCACTCTCACCGCTGTTCTTTAACATAGTGTTGGAAGTGCTAACATCAGCAATCAGACAACAAAAGGAAATCAAAGGCATCAAAATTGGCAAAAATGAAGTCAAGCTTTCGCTTTTTGCAGATGACATGATATTATACATGGAAAATCCGATAGACTCCACCAAAAGTCTGGTTGAAGTGATACATGAATTCGGCAAAGTTGCAGGATACAAAATCAATGTACAGAAATCAGTTGCATTCTCATGCACTAACAATGAAGCAACAGAAAGACAAATAAAGAAACTGATCCCATTCACAATTGCACCAAGAAGCATAAAATACCTAGGAATAAATCTAACCAAAGATGTAAAAGATCCGTATGCTGAAAACTATAGAAAGCTTATGAAGGTAATTGAAGAAGATATAAAGAAATGGAAAGACATTCCCTGCTCATGGATTGGAAGAATAAATATTGTCAAAATGTCAATACTACCCAAAGCTATCTACACATTCAATGCAATCCCAATCAAAATTGCACCAGCATTCTTCTCGAAACTAGAACAAGCAATCCCAAAATTCATATGGAACCACAAAAGGCCCCAA
The DNA here is from genome assembly GCF_023721935.1 of Panthera uncia. Classification (NCBI taxonomy): domain Eukaryota; kingdom Metazoa; phylum Chordata; class Mammalia; order Carnivora; family Felidae; genus Panthera; species Panthera uncia. The sequence goes on along the minus strand of NW_026057577.1, from coordinate 5,639,488 downwards.
ATAGCCAAAGTAATTTTGAAGAAGAAGCCCAAAGCAGGAGGCATCACAATCCCAGACTTATCCTCTACTACAAAGCTGTCATCATCAAGACAGCATGGTATTGGCACAAAAACAGACACATAGACCAAGGGAATAGAATAGAAACCCCAGAACTAGACCCACAAACGTATGGCCAACTCATCTTTGACAAAGCAGGACAGAACATCCAATGGAAAAAACACAGTGTCTTTAACAAATGGTGCTGGGACAACTGGACAGCAACATGCAGATGGTTGAAACTAGACCACTTTCTCACACCATTCACAAAAATAAACTCAAAATGGATAAAGGACCTGAATGCGAGACAGGAAACCATCAAAACCTTAGAGGAGAAAGCAGGAAAAGACCTCTCTGACCTCAGCCGTAGCAATCTCTTACTCGACACATCCCCAAAGGCAAGGGAATTAAAAGCAAAAATGAACTATTGGGACCTTATGAAGATAAAAAGCTTCTGCACAGCAAAGGAAACAACCAACAAAACTAAAAGGCAACCAACGGAATGGGAAAAGATATTTGCAAATGACATATCGGACAAAGGGCTAGTATCCAAAATCTATAAAGAGCTCACCAAACTCCACACCCGAAAAAACAAATAACCCAGTGAAGAAATGGGCTGAAAACATGAATAGACACTTCTCTAAAGAAGACATCCGGATGGCCAACAGGCACATGAAAAGATGCTCAACATCGCTCCTTATCAGGGAAATACAAATCAAAACCACACTCAGATATCACCTCACGCCAGTCAGAGTGGCCAAATGAACAAATCAGGAGATTATAGATGCTGGAGAGGATGTGGATAAACGGGAACCCTCTTGCACTGTTGGTGGGAATGCAAATTGGTGCAGCCACTCTGGAAAACAGTGTGGAGGTTCCTCAGAAAATTAAAAATAGACCTACCCTATGACCCAGCAAAAGCACTGCTAGGAATTTACCCAAGGGATACAGGAGTACTGATGCATAGGGGCACTTGTACCCCGATGTTTATAGCAACACTCTCAACAATAGCCAAATTATGGAAATAGCCTAAATGTCCATCAACTGATGAATGGATCAAGAAATTGTGGTTTATATACACAATGGAGTACTACATGGCAATGAGAAAGAACGAAATATGGCCCTTTGTAGCAACGTGGATGGAACTGGAGAGTGTGATGCTAAGTGAAATAAGCCATACAGAGAAAGACAGATACCATATGTTTTCACTCTTATCTGGATCCTGAGAAACTTAACAGAAACCCATGGGGGAGGGGAAGGAAAAAAAAAAAGAGGTTAGAGTGGGAGAGAGCCAAAGCATAAGAGACTGTTAAAAACTGAGAACAAACTGAGGGTTGATGGGGGGTGGGAGGGAGGGGAGGGTGGGTGATGGGTATTGATGAGGGCACCTTTTGGGATGAGCACTGGGTGTTGTATGGAAACCAATTTGACAGTAAATTTCATATGTTAAAAAAAAAAGATGAACAGATTCTTATTGAACTTATGCAAACAATTGTAATTGCCATGAAAGAAAGAATACTCATTGAGAGTTTTGAGTTTCAGGGGAATTATGTACAGAGAAAAGATAAATGCTTTAGTTTACAAGCGAATATTTTATGACATTTTTGTATATTATAGATATCTTAAGAGAAAGTTTCCTTAACCTGGAAGAGGAAACATTAGAGAAGGAGCAATATTTGCAACAAGAATCACAAAATGTTCCTAAATCTTGTTTAATTTGAATGCATCTTTTTAGTTCTGGAAATTCTTACCCATTTTAGTATTAATCTTAAAGATGTCGGATACCTGTATTTGTCCCCAAAGTCCTTTTTAGAAATCTCATTGAAGAAGAAACACGTTTTGTGAGAGAATAAGAACGATTATAACCGGCAAAATCTCAGAAATAGACATTGTTAAAGATCTGATGAGAGTTCATTATGATGCAATTGACAAAGAAATTCGGTTATTTCTGTGACACATAACATCTCAAGTAATCAGAATATGAAGTGATGACCTTATATCAAAACATTAAAATTTTAGGAATTGCATATATTTGGGCAGGGTTATCATTGTATGAAAGTGCTTTTCCAAGTAACTTAGCACCCCAAATAAAAGGGCCTAATTGGTCAAGAAGACTTCATTTACCATTTAAATCCTGAGAAGTTTGTTAAAACCCCAGAAGTCATAAGTGAATCTTAAATAGGATTACAGATTATTACAAATCTTACAATTTTATTTATTCAACCAAAGTTGCAATAAAAGATCCCAAAGGTGAATGGTATAGCATTATACAGTTGTTATCAAAACCTAGCTCCTTTAACATTGAGAAGTTTTAATTAAGTAATCAAAGACCTGATAAAGATGAAAGCTAAAACTTTGATTTTCCTGGAGGATAAACCTTTGTTTGCATTGTATTATCAAGAGTAGATCAACAGTTCAAGAAAACTTTATCATTTGAGCAAAGAGAAAAGCAGAATTTCAAACTTATACCAGTGTACTTTAAAAGTTCCATTCATCTCAACCTTCTGCAACTTTCTTTTGCTTCTAAATTTTGTCCCAAAGCCATTTCTTTCCAAATAACCAGTCTCATTTAGCACAAAATTACTTTATTCTACCCTCAACAAAACCGTATTTCCATTCCTTATATCTTTCTTATATACCTCCTATTTTCCTACATACAGGGTAGCTTTTTTTTATATTCATCAGTCTTAAGTACACTGAGCAGAAATTTAACTCTTAGGAAATCTTAGTCTCCAATTGAGGACTTAGTAACCAATTGAGAGGTATTTACACCAGAACCATTTAGATGATAAATTCATGAACAAATTAAGTACAAAGCATGTTTTTCAATAGGTCCTTATAGCCTTGATTTCACAGCAATAAGAAGTTAAAAACACAAATGTTCAATAATCAAAGCTTTATCATCCCATCCTATTTGGAAAGTTTCAGGTTACCAAGGACCTTGAAAGTTATCTAAAACATTACCCATTAAAACTTTGAAACAGACAGGAGAGGAGCCAAGATGGCAGAACAGCATGGAAGCTTTTTGTGTGTCTCGCATCCGTGAAATACAGCCAGACCAACACTAAACCATCCTACACACCTAGAAAATCAATTGGAAGATTAACACAACAATCTGCACAACCTGAACCACAGAACTCAGCAGGTACATGACATCTGAAGAGCTGAGCTTGGGGACCAAGAAGCCCCAAAAGGTAGGGAACTGCTTCTGCGGGCGGACAGAAGATGGAGACTGGGGAGTGGGGGAGCATACGGGAAAAGCACCCCTCCCCAAAAGCAGCTGGAGAGAAAGTGAAAAATTAGAAACAGCCACAGGGACTAAACTAAAAAGGGAGAAAGGAGAAAGGAGAGGGTTTAAATTCCACAAAGACTGTAAACAAGGGGAGTGCAGGCTGCAACTCCGCGCAGTTCGATACCTGCCAGTGCTCTGGTGGGAAAGGTGAATCCCCAGGAACAGAGTGGGGTCTGGGAGGTTCTCGAGCCACATGGAGAAAAGCAGTTCCACTGTTGGAAGGACATTTGGTAGAGACTGTTGAAGCCACCTGGTCGCAGCAGACCCCGGAAGACAGCCACATTCACTGGTGCTGGGGCAAGGTTGTTGAGGGTGAAGCCTGGTGTCAGATGTGTGTTGTGATTTTCCATGGTTCCTGAAATGCTGAGGCTACACTCTCTCGTGATTTTTTTGTGGAGACTGGCGGGCACCTGGCTGCAGTCTTGGGCACCGGCAACAGCAGCATCCAGTGGGCGTTCCTGGGTGCAGCCGACATTTGGCCATTGCTCATTTGGCCATCGCTCTGTAAGACCCTCCTGCAGAGGGGCTAAGTGGGTCAAAGCTGCAGTCCTTTGGAAGTAAGGGGCCAGGGAAAACAGCCACATCTGAGACAAAACTTGGGAGAGAGGTCTGCCTGGGGCTTGGTCACAGACAGTGGAAAAGTGGGGAGTGGATGAGACCTGAAGACAGAGGACCGGTGCATGACTGCTGATCCGGGAGAACAGACTGGGTGGCTGGGTGGTGCCATTTTTTCACTGCTCCCGCACATGGGCATGCGCACCCATAAGCACCGCAACAATCCACCCCAGTTGGCTAGCAGCACCATCTGGGGGGAGCGGAGCTGTTACACCAAGCCCTGCCCAACTGGGCCAACTTCACTCTTCAAGAGCACAAACCTCACTGCCAGCTTAATCTATGGACTATAAAGAGCTACATGGACTGACCTCTAGGGGAAAACAAAGCAATTTCAGTTCTACTTCAATCTGTTAGCAGGTTCATCTATTCAATTTTTTTTCTCTCTTTCTCCTTTTTCTCTTTTACGATTCTTTTCTTTTTCTTGAGTACAGAAAGAGAAAAAACTCATTTTTATTTTCAATTTTTATTAAAAATATCTGTCTTTAATTTTTATTACTATATTTTTTACTTTTGTGTATTTTTTTTCAAATTCTACTTTACTTCCATCATTTTATTTTAGTCTATTTCAGTGTACTCACCTTTTCAAATTTTCAATTTCTTTTTTTTTCTTTTTTATCTTTTTCATTTCTTTTCTTTTTCTTGATGCAGAAAGAGAAAAATTTCATTTTTACTTTCAATTTATTTTTAAAATATTTTTATTTAATTCTTATTACTATATTTTTTGCTTTTATGTAAATTTTTTCAAATTCTATGTTACTCCCATCATTTTATTTCAGTCTACTACAGTGTATTCACTTTTTCAAATTTTCAAATGATTTCTTTTTTGGTCTTTTCCTTTTTTTATTTTTTATCTTTTTTTCTTTTTCATTTGTTTTCTTTTTTCTTAAATACAGAAAATGAAAAAAATCATATTTCTTTTTAATTTTTATTAAAAATATTTTTCTATAATTTTTCCTACTATATTCTCTACGTTTGTGTATTTTAGTCTACTTTAGTGTATTCATTTTTTCAAATTCTCAAACAATTTCCTTTTTTTCTCTCCCCCCACCTTTTTTTGTTTGTTTGTTTCTCTAATCTGTCCAACCACTTTCTACACCCAGACCAAAATACACCTAGGATCTAGCATCATCTGTTCGATTTTTGTGTGGGTGTGGTTTTAATTTTAGTATTTTTAAATTTCAATTTTCTACCTCATTAATTCCTTTTCTCCCTTCAAAATGACAAAACGAAGGAATTCACCCCAAAAGAAAGAGCATGAAGAAATGATAGCCAGGGATTTAACCAACACAGACATAAGCAAGATGTCTGAACCAGAATTTAGAATCACGATAATAGGAAGACTAGCTGGAGTCAAAAATAGATTAGAATCCCTTTCTGCAGAGATAAAAGAAGTAACAAATAGCCAGAATGAAATTAAAAATGCTATAACTGAGCTGCAATCACAGATGGATGCAGTGGCGGCAAGGATGGACAAGACACAACAGAGAATCAGCGATATAGAGGACAAACTTATAGAGAATAATAAAACAGAGAAAAAGAGGGAGATTAAGGCAAAAGAGCATGATTTAAGAATCAGTGACTCATTAAAAAGGAACATCAGAATCATAGGGGTCCCAGAGGAGGAAGAGAGAAAACTAGGGGTAGAAGGGTTATGTGAGCAAATCATAGTGTAAAACTTTCCTAACCTGGGGAAATACACAGACATCAAAATCCAGGAAGCACAGAGGACTCCCATAAGATTCAACAAAAACCAACTATCAACAAGGCATATATAGTCAAATTCACAAAATACTCAGGGAAGGAGAGAATCATGAAAGCAGCAAGGGAAAAAAAGTCCCTAACCTACAAGGGAAGACAGATCAGGTTTGCAGCAGACCTATCCACAGAAACTTGGCAGGCCAGAAAGGAGTGGCGGGGTATATTCAGTGTGCTGAATCAGAAAAATATGCATCCAAGAATTCTTTATCCAACAATGCTGTCATTCAAAATAGAAGGAGAGATAAAAAGTTTCCCAAACAAAAATTAAAGGAGTTTGTGACCACTAAACCAGCCCTGCAAGAAATATTAAGGGATATTAAGGGGGACTCTCTGAGGGGACAAAAGATGAATGTGTATATATATATATATATATATATATATATATATATAAAAAAAAAAAAAAAAAAAAGATTAGAAAGGACCAGAGAACACCACCAGAAACTCCAACTCTACAAGCATGATAATGGCAATAAATTCATATCTTTCAGTACTCACTCTAAACATCAGTGGACTCAATGCTCCAATCAAAATACATAGGATAACAGAATGGATAAGAAAACAAGACCCATCTATATGCTGTTTACAAGAGACCCAATTTATACCTAAAGACACCTACAGATTGAAAATAAGGGGATGGAGAACCATCTATCATGCTAATGGTCAACAAAAGAAAGCCAGAGTAGCCATACTTATATCAGACAATCTAGACTTCAAAATAAAGACTGTATCAAGAGATGCAGAAGGGCATTATATCATAATCAAGGGGTCTATAGACCAAGAAGACCTAACAATTGTAAACATTTATGCGCCAAATGTGGCAGCACCCAAATATGTAAATCAATTAATCAGAAACGTCAAGAAACTCATCGATTACTAATACCATAATAGTAGGAGACTTCAACACCCCACTCACAGCAATGGACAGATCATCTAATCAAACAATCAATAAGGAAACAATGGCTTTGAATGACACATTGGACCAGATGGACTTAACAGATATATTCAGAAGATTTCATCCTAAAGGAGCAAGGTATACATTGTTCTCCAGTGCACATGGAACGTTCTCCAGAATAGACCATATACTGGAACATAAATTAGCCCTAAGTAAGTACAAAAAGATCGAGATCATACTGTGCATATTTTCAGACCACAATGCTACAAAACTCGAAATCAACCACGAGAAAAAACTTGGAAAGGTAACAAATATTTGGAGACTGAAGAACATCCTACTAAAAAATGAATGGGCTAACCAAGCAGTTAAAGAAGAAATTAAAAGTATATGGAAGTCAATGAAAATGATAGCACCACAACCCCAAACCACTGGGACGCAGTAAAGGCAGTCATAAGAGGAAAGTATACAGCAATACCGGCCTTCCTAAAGAAGGAAGAAAGATCTCAGATACACAACCTAACCTTACGCCTTAAGGAGCTGGAAAAAGAACAGCAAATAAAACCCCAAACCAGCAGAAGACAGGAAATAATAAAGATTAGAGCAGAAATTAATCCTATCGAAACTAAAAAAACAGTAGAACAGATCAATGAGACCAGAAGCTTTTTCTTTGAAAGAATTAACAAAATTGACAAACCACTAGCCACTTTGATCAAGAAGAAAAAGGAAAGGACCAAAATAAGTAAAATCAAGAATGAAAGAGAAGAAATCACAACCAACACAGCAGAAATAAAAACAATAATAAGAAAATATTATGAGCAATTATATGCCAATAAAATGGGAAATCTGGAAGAAATGGACAAATTCCTAGAAACCTATATACTACCAAAATTGAAACAGGAAGAAATAGAAAATTTGAACAGACCCATAACTGGTAAGGAAATCGAATGAGTAATCAAAAATCTGCCAAAAAACAAGAGTCCAGGGCCAGATGGCTTTCCAGGGGAGTTCTACCAAACATTTAAGGAAGAGTTAACACTTATTCTCTTGAAACTGTTCCAAAAAATAGAAATGGAAGGAAAACTTCCAAACTCTTTCTATGAAGTCAGCATTACCCTGATTCCAAAACCAGAGAGAGACCCCACTTAAAAGGAGAACTATAGACCAAATTCCCTGATGAACATGAATGCAAAAATCTTCAAGATGTTAGCCAACCGGATCCAACAATACATTAAAAGAATTACTCACCACAACCAAGTGGGATGTATACCTGAGATGCAGGGCTGGTTCAATATCTGCAAAACAATTAACGTGATTCATCACATCAATAAAAGAAAGGACAAAAACCATATGATCCTCTCAACAGATGCAGAGAAAGCATTTGACAAAATACAGCATCCTTTCTTGATAAAAACCCTCAAGAAAGTAAGGATAGAAGGATCATACCTCGAGATAATAAAAGCCATATACATGTGACCCAATGCTAATATCATCCTCAATGGGGAAAAACTGAGAGCTTTCCCCCTAAGGTCAGGAACAAGACAGGGATGTCCACTCTCGCCACTGTTATTCAGCATAGTATTTATTGGAAGTCTCAGCCTCTGCAATCAGACAACATAAAGAAATAAAATGCATCCAAATTGGCCAGGAGGAGGTCTAACTGTCACTCTTGGCAGATGACATGATACTCTATATGGAAAACCCAAAATATTCCACCAAAAATTGCTATAACTGATTCATGAATTCAGCAAAGTTACATGATATAAAATCAATGCACAGAAATCGGTTGCATTCCTATACATCAACAATGAAGTAACAGAAAGAAAAATCAGGGAATCGATGCCATTTACAGCTGCACCAAAACCCATAAAATACCTAGGAATAAATCTAACCAAAGAGGTGAAAAATCTATACACTGAAAACAATAGAAAGCTGATGAAAGAAATTGAAGCAGACACAAAGAAATGGAAAAAGATTCCATGCTCCTGGATAGGAAGACAAATATTGTTAAAATGTTGATACTACCCAAAGCAATCTACATATTCAACGAGATCCAAATCAAAGTAACACCAGCATTCTTCACAGAGCTAGAAAAAAATAATCCTAAAATATGTATGGAACCAGAAAAGACCCCCAATAGCCAAAGCGATCTTGAAAAAGAAAACCAAAGCAGGAGGCATTACAATCCCAGACTTCAAGCTATACTACAAAGCTGTAATCATCAAGCCAGTATGGTACTGGCAGCAGAACAGACACTCAAATCATGGAATAGAATAGAGAGCCCAGAAATGGACCCACAAATGTATGGACAAATAATCTTTGACAAAGCAGGAGAGAATATCCAATGGAATAAAGACAGTCTCTTCAGCAAGTGGTGCTGGAAAACTGGACAGCAATATGCAGAATGAACCTGGACCACTTTCTTACACCATACACACACAAAAAAAACTCAAAGTGGATGAAAGACCTGAATGTAAGACAGAAAGCCATCAAAATCCTCGAGGAGAAAGCAGACAAAAACCTCTGATCTTGCCTGCAGCAATTTCTTACTCAACACGTCTCTGGAGGCAAAGGAAACAAAAGCAAAAATGAACTACTGGGACCTCATCAAAATACAAAGCTTCTGCAAAGTGAAGGAAACAATCAGCAAAACTGAAAGGCAACTGACAGAATGGGAGAAGATATTTGCAAATGAGATCAGATAAAGATTTAGTATCCAAAATCTACAAAGAACTTATCAAACTCAACACCCAAAACAAATAATCCAGGTAAGAAATGGGCAAAAGACATGAATAGACACTTCTCCAAAGAAGACACCCAGATGGCCAACCAATACATGAAAAAATGCTCGACATCGTTCATCATCAGGGAAATACAAATCAAAACCACAATGTGATACCACCTGACACCTGTCAGAATGGCTAACATTGACAACTCAGGCAACAACAGATGTTGGCGAGGATGCAGAGAAAGAGGATCTCTTTTGCATTGTTGGTGGGAATGCAAGCTGGTGCAGTCACTCTGGAAAACAGTATGGAGGTTTCTCAAAAAACTAAAAATAGAACTACCCTACAACCCAGGAATTGCCCTACTAGGCATTTGTCCAAGGGATACAGGTGTGCTGTTTCAAAGGGACACATGCACCCCCAGGTTTATAGCAGCACTATCAACAATAGCCAAAGTATGGAAAGAACCCAAATGTCCATCAATGGTTGAATGGATAAAGAAGATATCGGAAGATGGTGGCATAGGAGGATGCTGGCCTCACCCACATCTGCCTAAATAACCCAGAAAACCACCAGAAGACTAGCAGAATGGACTCTCTGGAGCCAAGCGTAGACAAGTGGACCACAGAAGAGGGTAGGAAGGGTGGAGAGGTGGTGCACGCTACATGGACTGGTGGGAGGGAGCCAGGGTGGTGCAGGGGCAGCCCGCCTGACAAGGCAGAGCCCCCAAGTCTGACTTGCAAAAGTGGAGGGGCCAGAGAGTGTGAGTTCTGACAGCCAGCGGGATTTAACATCTGGAATGTTATAAGTCAACACTTCTGCTCAGAGAGCAGGAGGATGAAAGGACATCGGGGGGGAGAGGTGTTGAGCCCCGGAAGACAGAGCTCAGCTCATTGGGGAACAAAGGCGATGGCCAGCAACATCTTCCTTGCCCAATCCCCAACCAAAATCCCAAAGGAAACCAGTTCCCCGTCACCAAACTTGCTTACACCTCACAAACACCCAATGCTGTGCTTCTGTGGTTCCATCCCTCCGAAGGGTCTGCCTGCCTCCCTCCCGGTGCTGCAGGGCCCCTCCCACAGGTTGCCACCAGCGGCAAAGTGAGCTAAGCCTGCCCCTCCCACCCCTGTGCACCTTGTGGATCCACCCTGGTTAATACGCCAGAACCCATCAAAACAGTACCACAAGCCTGGCAGTGTGCAAGTAGCCCACACAGAGGCCACACCACTCCACAGTGAGTCCTGCCCCTAGGAGAGGGGAAGATAAGGTACACACAAGTCTGACTGTGGTCCCAGCAGTGGGCTGGGGGCAGACATCAGGACTGACTGCGGCCCCATCCACCAAAAAAAGTTACTCCAGACAGCACAGGGGAAGTGACTTGCAGTTTGGCGCCACTCCAGGGACTATCCAAAATGATGAAATGGAAGAATTCTCCTCAAAAGAAACTCCAGGAAGTAGCAACAGATAATGAATTGATCAAAAACAATTTAAGCAATATAATTGAACATGAATTTAGAAAAATAGTCGTAAAGTTAATCGCTGGGCTTGAAAAAAGTATAGAGGACAGCAGAGAATCTATTACTACAGAGATCAAAGGACTAAGAAACAGATGACAAGATAACAAAAATGCTATAAATGAGGTGCAAAATAAAATGAAGGCGACCACAGCTCGGGTTGAAGAGGCAGAGGAGAGAATAGGTGAATTAGAAGATAAAATTATGGAAATAGAGGAAGCTGAAAAAAGGAGAGATAAAAACAATCCAGGAGTATAAGGGGAGAATTAGAGAACTAAGAGATGCAATCAAGAACAACAATATCCATAAAATAGGAATTCCAGAAGAGGAAGAGAGAGAGGAAGGGGATGAAGGTGTACTTGAACAAATCACAGCTGAGAAATTTCCTGATCTGGGGAGGAAAAAAGCATTGAAATCCAAGAGGCACAGAGAACTCCCTTTAGACATAACTTCAATTGATCTGCATGAAATATCATAGTGAAACTGGCAAAATACAAGGATAAAGAGACAATTCTGAAAACAGCTGGGGATAAACATGCTCTAATATATAAAGGGAGACTGATAAGTCTAGTGATGGATCTATCTACTGAAACGTGGCAGGCCAGAAAGGAATGGCAGGAAATCTTCAATGTGATGAACAGAAAAAAAAATATGCAGCCAAGAATCCTTTTTCCAGCAAGTCTGTCATTCAGAATAGAAGGAGAGATAAAGGTCTTCCCAAAAAAACAAAAACTGAAGAAATTCATCACCACTAAACCAGCCCTACAAGAGATCCTAAGGAGGATTCTGTGAGTGAAATGTTGCAAGGACCACGAAGTACCAGAGACATCATTACAAGCATGAAACCTACAGACATCACAATGACTCTAAACCCGTATCTTTCTATAATAACACTGAATGTAAATGGATTAAATGCTCCAACCAAAAGACATGGGGTATCATAATGGATTAAAAATGAGATGCATTTATTTGCGGTCTACAAGAGACTCATTTTAGACGTGAGGATACCTTCAGATTGAAAGTGAGGGGACAGAGAACTATCATGCAACTGGAAGTCAAAAGAAAGATGGAGTAGCCATACTTATATCAGACAAACCAGACTTTAAATTAAAGGCTGTAACAAGAGATGAAGAAGGGCATTATATAATAATTACAGAGTCTATCCATCAGGAAGAGCTAACAATTATAAATGTCTATGCGCTGAATACTGGAGCCCCCAAATATATAAAACAATTAATCACAAACATAAGCAACCTTATTGATAAGAATGTGGTAATTACAGGGGACTTTAACACCCCACTTACAACAATGGATAGATCATCTAGACACATGGTCAATAAAGAAACAAGGGCCCTGAATAATACGTAGGATGAGATGAACTTCACAGATATATTTAAAACTCTGCATCCCAAAGCAACAGAATATACTTTCTTCTCGAGTGCACATGGAACATTCTCCAAGATAGATCACATACTGGGTCACGAAACAGCCCTTCATAAGTATACAAGAATTGAGATCATACCATGCACACTTTCAGGCCACAATGCTGTGAAACTTGAAATCAACCACAGGAAAAAGTCTGGAAAACCTCCAAAAGCATGGAGGCTAAAGAAAACCCTACTAAAGAATGAATGTGTCAACCAGGCAATTAGAGAAGAAATTAAAAAATACATGGAAACAAGTGAAAATGAAAATACAACAATCCAAACGTTTTGGGATGCAGCAAAGGCTGTCCTGAGAGGAAAATACCTTAAAATCCAGGCCTATCTCAAGAAACAAGAAAAATCCCAAATACAAAATCTAACAGCACACCTAAAGGAAATAGAAGCAGAACAGCAAAGACACCCAAAACCCAGCAGAAGAAGAGAAATAAAGATCAGAGCAGAAATAAACAATATAGAATCTAAAAAAACTGTAGAGCAGATCAATGAAACAAAGACTTGATTTTTTGAAAAAATAAACAAAATTGATAAACCTCTAGCCAGGCTTATCAAAAAGAAAAGGGAGATGACCCAAATAGATAAAATCATAAATGAAAATGGAATTATTACAACCAATCCCTCAGAAACACAAGCAATTATCAGGGAATATTATGAAAAACTATATGCCAACAAACCGGACAACCTGGAAGAAATGGATAAATTCCTAAGCACCCACACACTTCCAAAACTCAAACAGGAAGAGATAGAAAATTTGAACAGGCCCATAACCAGCGAAGAAATTGAATCAGTTATCAAAAATCTCCCAACAAATAAGAGTGCAGGACCAGATGGCTTCCCAGGGGAATTCTACCAGACATTTAAAGCAGAGTTAATACCTATCCTTCTCAAGCTGTTCCAAAAAATAGAAAGGGAAGGAAAACTCCCAGACTCATTCCATAAAGCCAGCATTACTTTGATTCCTAAACCAGACAGAGACCCAACAAAAAAGAGAACTACAAGCCAATATCCCTGATGAATATGGATGCAAAAATTCTCAAAAGATACTAGCAAATCTAATTCAACAGCATAAAAAAGAATTATACACCATGATCAAGTGGGACTCATTCCTGGGCTGCAGGCCAGGTTCAACATTTGCAAATCAATGTGATACATCACATTAATAAAATAAAAGAACCATATGATCCTGTCAATTGATGCAGAAAAAGCATTTGACAGAATTCAGCATCGTTTCTTAATAAAAACCCTGGCGAAAGTTGGGATAGAAGGAACATACTTAAACATCATTAAAGCCTTTTATGAAAAGCCCACAGCTAATATCATCCTCAATGGGGAAAAACTGAGATCTTTCCCCCTGAGAACAGGAACATGACAGGGGTTTCCACTCTCACCGCTGTTGTTTAACATAGTGTTGGAAGTGCTAGCATCAGCAATCAGACAACAAAAGGAAATGAAAGGCATCAAAATTGGCAAAGATGAAGTCAAGCTTTCACTTTTTGCAGATGACATGATATTATACATGGAAAATCAGATAGACTCCACCAAAAGTCTGGTTGAAGTGATACATGAATTCAGCAAAGTTGCAGGATACAAAATCAATGTACAGAAATCAGTTGCATTCTATACACTAATAATGAAGAAACAGAAAGACAAATAAAGAAACTGATCCCATTCACAATGACACCAAGAAGCATAAAATACATAGGAATAAACCTAACCAAAGATGTAAACAATCTGTATGCTAAAACTATAGAAAGCTTATGAAGGAAATTGAAGAAGATACAAAGAAATGGAAAAATGTTCCATGCTCATGGATTGGAAGAATAAATATTGTTAAAATATCAATACTACCCAAAGCTATCTACACATTCAATGCAATCCCAATCAAAATTGCACCAGCATTCTTCTGGAATGTAGAAGAAACAATCTTAAAATTTGTATGGGACCACAAAGACCCTGAATAGCCAAAGTAATTCTAAAGAAGACCAAAGCAGGAAGCATCACAATCCCATACTTTACCCTGTACTACAAAGCTGTCATCATCAAGACAGCATGGTATTGGCACAAAAACAGACACATAGATCAAGGGAATAGAATAGAAACCCCAGAATTAGACCTACAAAATTATGGCCAACTAATCTTTGACAAAGCAGGAAAGAATACCCAATGGAAAAAAGACAGTCTCTTTAACAAATGGTGCTGGGAGAACTGGAAAGCAACATGCAGAAGGATGAAACTAGACCACTTTCTTACACCATTCACAAAAACAAGCTCAAAATGGATAAAGTACCTGAATGTGAGACAGGAAACCATCAAAACCCTAGAGGAGAAAGCAGGAGAAAACCTCTCTGACCTCAGCCGCAGCAATTTCTTACTTGACACATCCCCAAAGGCAAGGGAATTAAAAGCAAAAATGAACTATTGGGACCTTATGAAGATAAAAATCTTGTGCACTTCAAAGGAAAAAATCAACAAAACTAAAAGGCAACCAATGGAATGGGAAAAGATATTTGCAAATGACATATCAGACAAAGGGCTAGTATCCGAAATCTATAAAGAGCTCACCAAACTCCACACCCAAAAAACAAATAATCCAGTGAAGAATTGGGCAGAAGACATGAATAGACACTTCTCTAAAGAAGACATCCGGATGGCCAACAGGCACATGAAAAGATGCTCAAAGTCGCTCCTCATCAGGGAAATACAAATCAAAACCACACTCACATACCACCTCATGACAGCCAGAGTGGCTAAAATGAACAAATCAGGAGACTAGATGCTGGAGAGGATGTGGAGAAATGGGAACCCTCTTGCACTGTTGGTGGGAATGCAAACTGGTGCAGCCGCTCTGGAAAACAGTGTGGACGTTCCTCAAAAAAATTAAAAATAGACCTACCCTATGACCCAGCAATAGCACTGCTAGGAATTTACCCAAGGGATACAGGAGTGCTGATGCATAGGGGCACTTGTACCCCAATGTTGATAGCAGCACTTTCAACAATAGTCAAATTATGGAAAGAGCCTAAGTGTCCATCAACTGATGAATCGGTAAAGAAGTTGTGGTTTATATATACAATGGAATACTACTTGACAGTGAAAAAGAATTAAATATGGCCTTTTGTAGCAATGTGAATGGAACTGGAGAGTGTTATGCTAAGTGAAATAAGTCATACAGAGAAAGACAGATGCCAAATGCTTTCATTCTTGTGTGGATCCTGAGAAAGTTAACAGAAGACCATGGTGGAGGGGAAGGGAAAAAAAAGAGGTTAGAGAGGGAGGGAGCCGAACCATAAGAGACTCTTAAAAACTGAGAACAAACTGAGGGTTGATGGGGGGTATGAGGGAGGGGGAGAGGGAGTGATGGGTATTGAGGAGGGCACCTTTTTGGATGAGCACTGGGTGTTGTATGGAAACCAATTTGATAGTAAATTTCATATATTAAAAAATAAAAAAATAAAAAAAAAGAGAAAAAAAAATAAAAATAAAATAAAAAATAAAAAATTATACACACACACACACACATACAATGGGGTATTACTCGGCAATCCAAAAGAATGAAATTCTGCCATTTGCAACTACGTGGATGGAACTAGAAGGTATTATGCTAAGCGAAATTAGTCAGAGAAAGACAAATATCATATGACTTCACTCACGTGAGGACTTTAAGACACAGAACAGATGAACACAAGGGAATGGAAGCAAAAATAATATAAAAACAGGGAGGGGGACAAAACATAAGAGACTCTTAAATATGGACAACAAACACGGTTACTGGAGGGGTTGTGGGATGTGGAATGGGATAAATGGGGAAGGGGCATTAAGGAATCTACCCCTGAAATCATTGTTGCACTATATGCTAACTAACTTGGATGTAAATTAAAATAAAAAGGGAATGGCCATGCAGTTAATTGCCACAAACACCATTGTGCGTAAGGTATCTTTGTGTTAGCCTCTCAGATTCATCCAACAAGAATTGTGCTTTAGTCCTTCTAAATGACCACTAGAGAGTTACAGGTGCTTAACTGTCTGAAACAGCCATGCGCTCAGTAAAATCTCCAAATACTTTTAAAATACTTGAAGTGACAATTGTTCTCAAATCTCTTTGTAGAAACACTTATACTTAATGGCTTAAAACTACCCTGTTTCAAGACTGGCTAATAACTTTCAACACATGGAAATAAACTTACTGAAACATTATCTATGAGGAATAGGAAATAGCCAAGTGCATAAATGCTTGAACATACAGTGTTCTTCAAAGGGGTTTCATGTAGGATTTCTGGAATAGGACCATTCGTTTAAATACTCCATATTTGCGAGAAGGTAATGGGCTGGCCTGCATTTCTCTTCTTCAAGGTAAAGGTTGTGTTTCAAGTGGCTTGCATAGGACTCTGACACAGAAAAAATATGCTTATAGTAAAGCACTAGAGGATGGACATGGCCTTAACTCCATGAATCTGCCATGTGCTTAAATTCAGTTAACATTATAGGTCCATGTAGGAGGAAGTGCTCCTAACTCCTGTGTATACAAACTAGGGAAGGGCCTACTGTTTAATTGACTAAAGGCTACTCACTGCTGAAAATGTCTTACATAAAGCTTTTGACAGACATCTCACTGGAACATTTGTTTAAACAGTGTGTATTAGCAATAGGAATGGCCATGTGTTGCACTGCCTAAAACCACACTGTTCTTCAAGTGGCTTTCATTTTCCCCCTTTAAAGTTTTTTTTTTTTTCATTTTCTTATTATTTCTTGAATTCCATTTAGTTAAAATACAGTATTATGTTAGTTTCTACCTTACAATAGGTTGACTCAACAATTCCATACACAACACTCAGTGGTCATCATGACAAGTGCACTACTTAATCCCCAAAAATTCTTTAACATGTCCAACCATCCCATCCACTCTGGTAACCAGTAGTTTGTTCTCTATAATGTGGAGTCTGTTTTTTTTTTTTAATTTTCCTCTCTCTTTCTGTCCCCTTTGGGTGTTATTTATATCTGTTTCACTTAGATCTCTGCTTGTCCTTTCATTTGGGACAAATTTCTGTCTTCTCACGTTCTCTAAGTCTCCGTGCCTGTTTCTGTGCCCAAAAATATGTGTTAGCAATACAGACAGGCCGTGTGCTTCACTGCCAGAAACAACACTGTACCAGAAGCATATTCTTAGATTTTTCCAGTAAGGAGGGTGCTTACATAATTATGTATAAGAAGTAGGAAATGGCTATGTGCTTAACTTCCTGAAAAAGCTGTGTGTTCACTGAGGATTCCATTAACTTTTAAGTTCATGTAGTAGCAAGTCTTCCTAAACTTCTTCATGGCCTAAAACTACACTGTATTTAAAGGGTCTTGAAGGACCATTTAGATATCGTTCCAATGGCCATGATCATAACAGCTTGAAATTGCGCTGTGCTTAAAGCAGATGTCAATTTGTGTTGTAGTAAGAAGTATTCTTAATCTCTCTGTAAACTCTAGAGAGGGGCCTTGGGCCTAAGTGTCTGAAACTCCATTGTGCTTAGGACATCACTCATGTAGCCATCATTTACATATCATAGGATTTCTTGTTGAAATACTCTCTGTTGTAGAAAACGACCATGTTCTAACTGCCTAAAACTACCTGGTGCTTCAGGTGTTCTTCATGTAGTCTTTTACAAAAGTCTCATAGGAGCTTTTATTGAAACACTCTGTTAGCAAAGGGAATCACCATGTGCTTCTCTATTATGCTTTGTATCAAACCCAGCTCAAAATATTTATGGATACACACACTCATAACTATTCCTATTCTGATGTAGAAGCACTGGCAATGCCCTTGCTCTGAAGTATCTAAATATACACGGTGGTTAATGCATCTTTTGTGTCATTTATAATGGACATCTAGTATAAACTTTTGTTTAAATCCTGTCATTTTGGCCTTAAGAAATGCTTTTGTGTTTAGTTGAAGACAAAAGACTGTGATGAAAGCATTTTTGAGTTAGATTCTTGGATTTATTCAGTAAGAAATATGGTTAAATCCTGGTAAGCACTAAGAAATGCCCATGTGTTTGTTTAACTACCTGAAATACCTGTGTACTTGAGTTTTCCAAATGTCTCCTGAATAAAATCTTCTTAAACTGCATTAGATCAGCAATAGGGAAGGGTCTTCTGTTCAAGTTCCTAAAACTACATTGTACTTCAAAAATTCTTCATTAGCCTTCACATTTGTCTGATAGGAACCTTTGTTGAAACACTATATATTAGCAATACACAATGGCCATGTACTGAAGTGCCTAAAAACTACTGTTTTTCATGTCACTTGCATGAATATCTTCCCATTTAGTAAAAAGTGTTCCTGGGGTGCCTGGGTACCTCAAGTCAGTTGAGTGTCTGACTCTTGATATCAACTCAGGTTGTGATCCATTGGTGGGATCGAGTCCTACATCAGACCCTACGCTGAAAATGTGGAGCCTGCTTGGGATTCTCTTTCCATCTGTTGTTACCCTTCACACCTTCCCCCACATGCATGTGCCCTGTCTCTCTCCCCCTCTCTCTCAAAAATAAACATAAAAACATAAAAAATAATTTTTTTGTAAAAGTTCTTCTAAAATGTACCCCATAAATATTAGACAAATGCCTTGACTATAAATAAACTTAAAATTGTTTATTTATATATTTTGAGAGAGAGAGGAAAGAGTGCACAACTGGGGAAAGAGAGAGGAAAAGAGAGACAGAATTCCAAGCGGGATCCACACCATCAGCACAGATCCCAAAGCCATCAACACAGAGCCTGATGTGGGGATTGAACACATGGATTTTGAGATCATGACCTGAAACGAGATCAAGAGTCAGATGCTTAACCAACTGAGCCACAAAGGTGCTCAAGAAATACCTTTTCTTAACTACCTTGAACTATAGTCTGCTTAAAGCAGCTTTCAGTGAGAGTGCTTTAAGTGAGTGAAAGTGTCTCTCATTCTCATTTTAGATGAATGTAGTCAAAACTATTCTTAACCTCTCTGTATAAACCCTAGGAAAGAGTTTGTCCTTAACTGCTTGAAACTACACTGTGCATTAAGCATCTTTCACGCAATGCCTGAGATGGCCAGTTTGCTAGAAGAGTCCCTTAATACTCAGCATTCTCCAATTCTAATTTCTACTAAAGAATGCTGGTCTTCCAGGTATCCCTTGTCATCACTCTGCTCAATTTTTAAGGGAGGTTATCCTTAGGGCCCATTCAGAGTTGGGCTCTCTGAGGAATATCTTCAGTTTGAAGTGGGGAGTCTGGTGACATCCTTGTAACTGCCGGGTAGTGCTGCACATCACTACCTTTGAATTCTGTTTCAGAACCATATGGACATCCAGAGGCATAGGCCATGTGAAGGTTCCCAGCATAGTAGGATTGTGGGTATGGTGAGCCAGAGGTTTTGGAAGGGAGTCTGTCTCTTTTCTGGGGTGAGTGGAAGTGAAGTTAGACATCTGTCCAGATTGATTCCATTCCCAATGGTGTATGGTGAGCCAGAGGTTTTGGAAGGGAGTTTGTCTCTTTGCCGGGGTGAGTAGAAGTGAAGTTAGACATCTGTCCAGTTTTATTCCATTCCCAATGGAATAGGGAAACGACATGGTGAGCTTCCAGGTTACATGCCAAGTGAGCCTGCACCGTTTCTGGACCGCAGGCGGGTGCTGTTGTCAGACTTTGGGAATGGGTCCCCATGGGAAAGAGCCTTAGCTAGGGTTAGGATTCGTTGCAAGGAAGTCGCCAGGGTGGAAGCAATTCCGGTTTCGTGATCTCCCTCGAGAGCTGAAGTGAGGGCCCATGTGATGGTGCACCACAAGTGGAGGGTTAGGGGGTCAGGCCGACATAGGTTTAAGTGGAGAGTTCTGGTTAGGGGTAGGTTTAGGGTTAGGGTTAAGTCCCAGGAGGCTCCAGGGGCCAAACACAAAACAGGGCAGTAGTCTCCCCAAAGGACTAAGTTGAGGGCACATGGGTTTAGGGTTAGGGTTAAGTCCCAGGAGGCTCCAGGGGCTGAACACAAAACAGGGCAGTAGTCTCCCCGAAGGACTAAGTTGAGGGCACACGGGAGGGGGCCGGTCAGGATCAGTCTTTGGCTGCCAAGGACAAACAACTCGATGGGCCCCTGGTTGTGGACACCTCAGGAATCCTCTCGGCAGCTGCAGCCAGGTCGGAAAACGACATGCTGAGCTTCCAGGTTCCATGCCGAGTGAGCCTGCACCGCTTCTGGACCCCAGGCCCGTGGTGTTGCCAGACTTTGGGATTGGGTCCCCATGGGGAGAAAGCCTTAGCTAGGGTTAGGCTTTGGTCCAGGGACGTCGCCAGGGCTGAAGGGACTCCGGTTTCGTGATCTCCCTCAGGAGCTGAAGTGAGGGCCCATTCGACGGGCGCCACATGTGTAGGGTTAGGGGGTCAGGCCGGCATACGTTTTGGTGGAGGGTTCCAGTTAGGGGTAGGTTTAGGGATAGTGATAAGTCCCAGGAGGCTCAGGGACCGAACCCACAGCAGGGCAGTAGTCTCCCCGAAGGGCTGAGTTGAGGGCACAATGGAGGGTGCCGGTCAGGTTCAGCCTATGGCTGCCCAGCACACCTAGTTCGAATGGCCCCTGGTAAGGGAGGCCTCAGGAATCCTCTCGGGCAGCTACAGCCGACCTGGGCAACGACATGCTGAGCTTCCAGGTTCCATGGCGAGTGAGCCTGCACCGCTTTTGGACCCCAGGCGCGTGGTGTTGTCAGACTTTGGGATTGGGTCCCCATGGGGAGAGAGCCTTAGCTAGAGTTAGGGTTCGGTCCAGGGACGTCACCAGGGCCAAAGCGACTCCGGTCTTTTGATTGCCCTCGAGGGCTCAAGTGAGGGCTTATGCGACGGGGCGGCTCAAGCGGAGGGTTTGGGCTCGAGGCCAGCTTAGGTTTCAGTGGAGGGTTCCGACACGGGGTAATGTTAGGGTTAGGGTTAGTTCTCAGGAGGCTCCAGGGGCCGAACACATGAAGGGCAGTAGTCTCCACGAAGGGCTGAGTTGAGGGCACATGTGAGGGGGCTGCTAAGGATCAGTGTCTGGTTGCCAAGGAGAAACAAATCGATCGGCCCCTGGTCGGGGAGACATCAGGAATCCTCCCGACAGCTGTAGCCGGGCCTGGGCAACGACATGCTGAGCTTCCAGGTTGCATGCTGAGTGAGCCTGCACCGCTTCTGGACCCTAGGCGCGTGGGGTTGTCAGACTTTGGGATTGGGTCCCCATGGTGAGAGAGCCTTAGCTAGGGTTAGGGTTGGGTCCAGGGTCATCGCCAGGGCCGAAGCGACTCCGGTCTCTCGAGCTCCCTCAACGGCCCTCAAGTGAGGGCTTATGCGACCGGGCAGCTCAAGTGGAGGGTTTGGGTTCCAGCCCGGCTTTTGTTTCGGTGGAGGGTTCCGGCATGGGGTAATTTTAGGGTTAGGGTTAGGTCCCTGGAGGCTCCAGGGGCTGAACCCACAGCAGGGCAGTGGTCTCCCCGAAGGGCTTAGTTGAGGCACAAGGGAGGGGGCCACTCAAGATCAGTCCTTGGCTGCCAAGGACACACAAATCGATGGGCCACTGGTCGGGGAGGCCTCAGAAATCCTCTGGAGCTGCTGCAGCCGGGCCTGGGAAATGACTGGTGAGCTTGCAGGTTGCATGCCGAGTGAGCCTGGACCGTTTCTGGACCCCAGGCGTGTGCTGTTGTCAGACTTTGGGAATGGGTCCCCATGGGAGAGAGCCTTAGCTAGGGTTAGGGTTTGTTCCAGGGAAGTCTCCAGGGTGGAAGCGACTCTGGTTTGGTGATCTCCCTCGAGAGCTGAAGTGGAGGCCCATGTCACGGTGCACCTCACGTGGAGGGTTAGGGTTTCAGGCCGGCATAGGTATCCGTGGAGGGTTCCGGTTAGGGGTAGGTTTAGGGTTAGGGTTAAGTCCCAGGAGGCTCAGGGGCCGAACCAACAGCAGGGCAGTAGTCTCCCCGAAGGGCTGAGTTGAGGGCACAATGGAGGGTGCCGGTCAGGTTCAGCCTATGGCTGCCAAGGACACATAACTCGATGGGTCCCTGGTAAGGGAGGCGACAGGAATCCGCTCGGGCAGCTACTGCCTGGCCTGTGCAATGACATGCTGAGCTTCCAGGTTCTGTGGCAAGTGAGCCTGCACCGCTTCTGGACCCCAGGCATGTGGTGTTTTCAGCCTTTTAGATTGGGTCCGCATAGGGAGAAAGCCTTAGCCAGGTTAGTGTTCGGTCCAGGGACGTCGCCAAGGCCGAAGCGACTCCGGTCTTGCGA
>NW_026057577.1:5568907-5616951 GCF_023721935.1 Panthera uncia | reverse complement strand
TTCGGTCCAGGGACGTCGCCAAGGCCGAAGCGACTCCGGTCTTGCGATCTCCCTCGAGGGCTCAAGTGAGGGTTTATGCGATGGGGCGGCTCAAGTGGAGGGTTTGGGTTCGAGGCCGGCTTAGGTTTCGGTGGAGGGTTCCGGCACGGGGTAAGGTTATGGTTAGGGTCAGGTCCCAGGAGGCTCCAGGGGCCGAACCCACAGCAGGGCAGTGGTCTCCCCGAAGGGCTTAGTTGAGCCACAAGGGAGGGGTCGCTTAGGATCAGTCCTTGGCCGCCAAGGACACACAAGTCCATTGGCCCCTGGTCGGGAGGCCTCAGGAATTCTCTCGGGCAGCTGCAGCTGGGCCTGAGAAACGACATGGTGAGCTTCCCGGTTACAGGCCGAGTGAGCCTGGACCGTCTGGACCACAGGCACGTGCTGTTTTTAGAAATTTGAAATGGGTCCCCATGGGAGAGAACCTTAGCTAGGGTTAGGGTTCGTTCCAGGGAAATCGCCAGGGCCGAAGTGACTCCAGTTTCGTGATGTCCCTCGAGAGCTGAAGTGAGGGCCCATGCTGCGGTGCACCACAAGTGGAGGGTTAGGGGGTCAGGCTGGCATAGGTATCCGTAGAGGGTTCTGGTTAGGGGTAGGTTTAGGGTTAGGGTTAAGTCCCAGGAGGCTCCAGGGGCTGAACCCACAGCAGGGCAGTAGTCTCCCTGAAGGGCTAAGTTGAGGGCACATCGGAGGGGGCCGGTCAGGATCAGTCTTTGCCTGCCAAGGAGAAACAACTCCATGGGCCCCTGGTCGGGGAGACCTCAGGAATCCTCCCGGCAGCTGCAGCCAGGCCGGGGAAACGACATGCTGAGCTTCCAGGTTCCATGCTGAGTGAGCCTGCACCGCTTCTGGACCCCAGGCGCGTGGTGTTGTCCGACTTTGGATTGCGTCCCCCGTGTTGAGAGAGCCTTAGCTAGGGTTAGGGTTCAGTCCAGGGACGTCGCCAGGCTGAAGCGACTCCGGTCTTGCGATCGCCCTCGAGGACTCACGTGAGGGCTTATGCGACGGGGCGGCTCAAGTGGAGGTTTAGGTTTCCAGGCTGGCTTAGGTTTCGGTGGAGGGTTCTGGCTCAGAGTAATGTTAGCGTTAGGGTTAAGTCCCAGGAAGCTCCAGGGGCCGAAACCACAGCAGAGCAGTGGTCTCCCCGAAGGGCTGAGTTGAGGGCACATCGGAGGGTGCCGGTCAGGATCAGCCTATGGCTGCCCAGGACACCTAATTCGAATGGCCCCTGTTAAGGGAGCCCTCAGGAATCCTCTCGGGCAGCTACAGCCGACCTGGGCAACGACATGCTGAGCTTCCAGGTTCCATGGTGAGTGAGCCTGCTCCGCTTTTGGACCCCAGGTGCGTGGTGTTGTCAGACTTTGGGATTGGGTCCCCATGGGGAGAGAGCCTTAGCTAGAGTTAGGGTTCGGTCCAGGGACGTCACCAGGGCCAAAGCGACTCCGGTCTTTTGATCACTCTCGAGGGCTCAGGTGAGGGCTTATGCGACGGGGCGGCTCTAGTGGAGGTTTAGGGTTCGAGGCCGCTTAGGTTTCGGTGGAGCATTGCGGCAGAGGGTAAGCTTAGGGTTAGGGTTAGGTCCCAGGAGGCTCTAGGGGCCGAACCCTCAGCGGGGCAGTGGTCTCCCAGAATGGCTGAGTTGAGGGCACATGGGAGGGGGCCGCTCAAGATCAGTCCTTGGCCGCCAAGGACACACATGTCGATGGGCCCCTGGTCGGGGACACCTCAGGAATCCTCTCGGGCAGCTGCAGCCGGGACTGAGAAATGACATGGCGAGCTTCCAGGTTACATGCCGAGTGAGCCTGCACAGTGTCTGGACCCCAGGCGCGTGCTTTGGGAATGGGTCCCCATGGGAGAGAGCCTTAGCTAGGATTAGGGTTCGTTCCAGGGAAATCGCCAGGGCCGAAGCGACTCTGGTTTCATGATCTCCCTCGAGAGCTGAAGTGAAGGCCCATGCTGCGGTGCGCCCCAAGTGGAGGGTTAGGGTTTTAGGTCGGCATAGGTTTCGGTGGAGCGTTCCGGTTACGCGTAGGTTTAGGGTTTGGGTTAAGTCCCAGGAGGCTCCAGGGGCCAAACCCACAGCAGGGCAGCGGTCTCCCTGAAGGGCTGACTTGAGGGAACAAGGGAGTGTGCCGGTCAGGATCAGTCTTTGGCTGCCAATGCCACAAGAGCCGATGGGCCCCTGGTAAGGGATGCCACAGGAATCCCCTCGGGCAGCTGCAGCCGGGCCTGGGAAACGACCTGCTGAGCTCCCAGGTTCCATGGCGAGTGAGCCTGCACCGCTTCTGGACCCCAGGCACGTGGTGTTGTCAGCCTTTTGGATTGGGTCCGCATGGGAAGAAAGCCTTAGCTAGGGTTAGGCTTCGGTCCAGGGACGTCGCCAAGGCTGAAGCGACTCCGGTCTCGCGATCTCCCTCGTGGGCTGAAGTGAGGGCCCATGCGACGGGGCGGCTCAAGTGGAGCTTTAGGTTTCCAGGCTGGCTTAGGTTTCAGTGGAGGGTTCTGGCTCAGAGTAAGGTTAGCGTTAGGGTTAGGTCCCAGGGGGCTCCAGGGTCCGAACCCACAGCAGAGCAGTGGTCTCCCCAAAGGGCTGAGTTGAGGGCACAAGGGAGGGTGCCGCTGAGGATAAGTCTTTGGCTGCCAAGGACACACATGTTGATGGGCCACTGGTCGGGGAGGCCTCAGGAATCCTGTGGAGCTGCTGCAGCCGGGCCTGGGAAACGACTGGTGAACTTGCATGTTGCATACCGAGTGAGCCTGGACCGTTTCTGGACCCCAGGCGCGTGCTGTTGTCAGACTTAAGGAATGGTTCCCCATGGGAGAGAGCCTTAGTTAGGGTTAGGGTTTGTTCCAGGGAAGTCGCCAGGGCCGATGTGATCCCTGTTTGGTGATCTCCCTAGAGAGCTGAAGTGAGGGCCCATTCGACGTTGCGCCTCAAGTGGAGGGTTAGGGTTTCAGGCCGGCATAGGTTTCGGTGGAGGGTTCCGGTTAGGGGTAGGTTTAGGGTTAGGGTTAAGTCCCAGGAGGCTCCAGGGTCCGAACCCACAGCAGGGCAGTAGTCTCCCCGAAGGGCTGAGTTGAGGGCACATGGGAGGGGGCCGGTCAGGATCAGTCTTTGGCTGCCAAGGACAAAAAACTCCAATGGCCCCTGGTCGGGGAGACCTCAGGAATCCTCCCAGCAACTGCAGCCGGGACTGGGAAAAGACATGCTGAGCTTCCAGGTTCCGTGCCCAGTGAGCCTGCACCACTTCTGGACCCTAGGCGCGTGGTGTTGTCCGACTTTGGGATTGGGTCCTCATGGGGAGAGAGCCTTAGCTAGGGTTAGTGTTCGGTCCAGGGACGTCGCCAGGGCTGAAGCGACTACGGTCTCTTGATCTCACTAGAGGGCTGAAGTGAAGGCCATGCGACGGTGCGGGTCAAGTGTGGGGTCAGTTTTCGAGATAGGGTTAAATTTTGGTTGAGGGTTCTCATTATGGTTAGGTTTAGGGTTAGGGTTAGTTCTCAGGAGTTCCAGGCGGTGAACTCACAGCAATGCAGTTGTTTCCCCAAAGGACTGTGTTGAGGGCACCAGGGAGTCTGCCTTTTTGGATTAGTCTTTGGGTTCCAAGGCCACACAACCCTATGGGCCACTAGTCGGGTATGCCTCATGTATCGTCTCGGGCAGCTGTACCCGGACCTGGGAAATGACGTGGTGATGTTCCAGGTCTATGCTGATTGATCCTGTACTTCTTTAGGACTCCAGGCACATGCTGTTTCAGGTTATGCCGAGTGATCGTCCACAGCTTCTCGACCCCAGGCACCTGGTGATGTCAGACGTTGATATTAGGTCCCCAAGGGGAGAGAGACTTAGATAGGGTTACAGTTCGGTCCAGGGACGTCGCCAGGCCCAATGCGAGTCCAGTCTCGTGATCTCCTTTGAGGGCTGTAGTGAGGGTTATGCGACAGTGTGTGTCATGTAAGTTTTTGGTTCGCTATAGGGTTAGGGTTCGGTTGAGGGTTCTCATGAGTGTAGGGTTAGGGTTAGGGTTTGGGCCCAGGATACTCCAGGCGCTGAGCTCACAGCAGTGCAGTTGTGTCCCCGAAGGGCTGAGTTGAGGGCACAAGGGGGGATGTTGGTCAGGATTAGTATTTGGGTTCCAAGGCCAGACAACTCTATGGGCCACTGGTCAGTAGGCCTCAGGGATCCTCTCCGGCAGCTGCAGCCGGATCTGGGAAACGATGTGGTGATGTTCCAGTTTCTATGCCGAGTGATCCTGCACTGCTTCTGGTCCCTAGGCCCGTGGTATTGTCAGACCTTGGTATTGGGTCCCCATCGGGAGAGAGCCTTAGCTAGGGTTAGCGTTTGGTCCCGGGCTGTTGCCAGGGCTGAATCGACTCCAGTCTCATGATCTACCTCGAGGGCTGAAGTGAGGGCCCATGGTACGGTGTGGGTCAAGTGTAGGGTTAGGTTTCAAGATAGGGTTAGGTTTCAATTGACGGTTCTAGTCAGGGTTAGGGTTAGGTATAGGGTTAAGTCCCAGGATGCTACAGGAGCTGAACCCATAGCAGTGCTGTTGTCCCCCAGAAGGGTTGAGTTGAGCGCACATGTGAGTGTGCTGGTCAGGATTAGTCTTTGGGTTCCAAGGTCAGACAACCCAATGGGCCACTGCTCGTGTAGGCCTCAGGAATCCTCTCGTGCAGCTGTAGCCTGGTCCTGGAAATGACATGGTGATGTTCCAGGTTGTATGCCAGGTGATCCTGCACCTCTTCTAGACCCCAGGTGTGTCTTGTTGTCAGACTTTGTTATTGTTTCCCGTGGAGAGAGCCTTAGCTATGTTTAGGGTTTGGTTCCAGGACGTCACCAGGGCGGAAGTGACTTCAGTCTCATGATCTCCCTCGAGGGTGAATGGAGGGCCCATGTGATGGTGCGGGTCAATTGTAGGTTAGGGTTAGAGATAGGGTTAGGTTTCGGTTGAGGGTTCTTGTTAGGGTTAGGTTTAGGGTTAGGATTAGGTCCCAGGAGTCTCCAGGTACTGAACCCACAGCAGTGCAGTTGTGTCCCCGAAGGGCTGAGTTGTGGGCACATGGGAGCATGACGGTCAGGATTAGTCTTTGGGTTCCAAGGCCAGACAACTCTATCGGTCACTGGTTGGGTGGGCCTTAGGAATCCTCACGGGCAGCTGCAGTTGGACATTCTAAATGACATGGTGATGTTCCAGGTTCTATACCGAGTGAACCTGCACTACTTGTGGACCCCAGGCGCGTGATGTTGTCAGACTCTGGTATTGGGTCCCCAAGGGGAGAGAGCCTTATGTAGGGTTAAGGTTAGGTCCAGGGACGTCGCCAGGGCCGAAGCAACTCCAGCCTCCTGATCTTCCTCATGGGGTGAAGTGAGGACCCAAGGGATGTTGCGTGTCAAGTGTAGGTTAGGGTTCAAGATAGGGTTACGTTTCAGTTGAGGGTTCTGGTTAGGGCTAGGTTTAGTGTTACTGTTAGGTCCCAGGATGCTCCAGGCACTGATCCCACAGCAGTGCAGTTGTGTCCCTGAAAGGCAGAGTGCAGGACACATGGGAGATGCCAGTCAGGATAAGTCTTTGGGTTCCAAGGCCAGACAACTCTATGGACCACTGGTCGGGTATGCCTCGGGAATCCTCTCAGGCAGCTGCAGCTGGGCCTTAGAAATGACATGGTGATGTTCCAGGTTCTATGCCTAGTGATCCTGTACCGCTTGTGGACCCCAGGCGCATGGTGTATTCACAATTTAGTATTTGGTCCCCAAGGGGAGAGAGCCTTAGCTAGGGTTATGGTTTGGTCCAGGGACGTAGCCAAGGCCAAAGCGACTCCAGTGTCATGATTTCTCTCGAAGGCTGAAGTGAGGGCCCATGGTATGGTGTGGGTCAAGTGTAGGGTTTCAGTTCAAGATAGGGTTAGGTTTCAGTTGAGGTTTCGTGTTAGGGTTAGGGTTAGGGTTAGGGTTAGGGTTAGGTCCCAGGAGGCTCCAAGCGCTGAACCCACAGCAGTGCCGTTGTCTCCCAAAAGGGCTGAGTTGAGGGCACAAGGGAGGATGCGGGTTAGGATTAGTCTTTGGGATACAAGGCCAGACAACTCTTTGGGCCACTGATCGCATAGACCTCAGGAATTCTCTTGGGCAGTGGCAACTGGGCCTTGGACATGAGATGGTGATGCTCCAAGTTCTATGCCGAGTGATCCTTCCCCACGTCTATTACTCAGGTGCGTGGTGTTGTCAGACTTTGGTATTGGGTCCCTATGGGGAGAGAGCCTTAGCTAAGCTTAGTGTTCGGTCCAGGGACATCGCCAGGGCCGACGCCACTCCAGGCTCGGATCTCCCTAAAGGGGTGAATTAAGGGCCCATAAGGCAGTGCGGGTCATGTTTATGGTTAGGGTTTGAGATAGGGTTAGGTTTCAATTGAGGGTTCTGGTTCGGGTTAGGGTTAGTGTTAGGGTTAGGTCCAGGAGGGTCGATGCTCTGAACCCACAGCAGTGAAGTTGTGTCCCCGAAGGTCTGAGTTGAGGGCACAAGGGTGGGTTCTCGTCAGGATTAGTCTTTGGGTTCCAAGTCCAGACTATTCTATGGGTCACTGTTCGGGTAGGCCTCAGGAATCCTCTCGGGCAGCTGCAGCCAGGCATGGGAAAGAACCTGGTTATGTTCCAGCTTCTATGCTGAGTGATCCTGCACCGCTTCTGGACCCCAGGTGCATGGTGTCAGACTCTGGTATTGGGTCCCCATGGGGAAAGAGCCTTAGGGAAGGTTAAGGTTAGGTCCAGGGATGTCTCCAGGGCCAAAGCAACTCCAGCCTCATGATCTCCCTCAAGGGGTGAAGTGAGGGCCCAAATGATGGTGCCGGTCAAGTGTAGGGTTAGGAATC
This sequence comes from Panthera uncia, assembly GCF_023721935.1. Classification (NCBI taxonomy): domain Eukaryota; kingdom Metazoa; phylum Chordata; class Mammalia; order Carnivora; family Felidae; genus Panthera; species Panthera uncia. Next base: position 5,610,049 of record NW_026057577.1, on the reverse strand, counting down.
AAGATAGGGTTATGTTTCGGTTCAGGGTTCTGGTTAGGGTTCTTCTGGACCCCAGGTGCATGGTGTAGTCAGACTTTGGTATTGGGTCCCCATGGGGAGAGAGCCTTACCTATGGTTAGGGATCGGTCCAGGGACATCGCTAGGACCGAAGGGACTCCTGTCTTGTGATCTCCCTAGAGGGCTGAAATTAGGGCCATGCCATGGTTTGGTTCAAGTGTAGGGTTTTGGTTTGAGATAGGGTTAGGGTCGGTCGAGGGTTATGTTGAGGGATAGGGTTAGGGTCAGAATTAGGTCCCAGGAGGCTCCAGGCACTGATTCCACTGCAGTGCAGTTGTCTCCCTGAAGGGCTGAGTTGAGGGCACAAGGGCAGGTGCCGGTCATGATTAGACTTTGGGTTCCATGACCAGTCAACCCTATGGGCCACTGTTCATGTATGTCTCAGGAATCCTCTCGGGCAGGTGCTGCCCAGCCTTGGCAACGACACAGTGATGTACCAGGTTCTATGCTGAGTGATCCGACACCGCTTCTGGACCCCTGGCACGTGGTGTAATCAGACTTTGGTTTTGTGTCCCCAAGGTGAGAGAGACTTAGCTTCAGTTATCTTTCTGTCCAGGGATATTGCCAGGGCCGAAGTGACTCCAGTCTTGTGATCTCTCTTGAGGGCTGAAGTGAGGGCCCACGTGATGGCGTAGGTCCAGTGTAGCGTTAGGGGTTGAGATAGGGTTAGGTTTTGGTTGAGGCTTCTGGTTAGGGTTAGGTTTAGTGTTAGGGTTAGTTACCAGGAGGCTTCAGGCAGTGAAACCACAGCAGTGCAGTTGTCTCCTTGAAGGGCTGAGTTGGGGCACAAGGGTGGTGCCGGCCAGGGTTAGTTTTTGGGTTCCATGGCCAGAAGCTCTATGGGCCGTTGGACGGGTATGCCTCAGGAATCATCTCGGGCAGCTGCAGCCAGGCCTTGGAAACGACATGGTGATGTTCCAGGTAATATGTCAGGTGATCCTGCACCGCTTATGGACCCCAGGTGTGTGGTGTTGTCAGACCTTGGTGTTGGGTCCCCATGGGATGAGAGCCTTAGCTAGGGTTAGGGTTCTGTCTGGGGACATTGTCAGGACTGACACGACTCCAGTTTCCTGATGTCCCTTGAGGGCTGAAGTGAGGGCCCATGTGACGGCGCGGGTCCAGTGTAGTGTTAGGGTTCGAGACAGGGTTATGTTTCGGTTGAGGGTTCCGGTTAGGGTTAAAGTTAGGGTGAGCGTTAGCGTTAGGTCCCAGGAGGCTCCAGGCGTTGAATCCACAGCAGTGCATTTGTTTCCCCGAAGGTCTGAGTTGAGGGCACAAGGGAGGGTGCCGGTCAGGAGTAGTCTTCTTTATAACAAGTTCATGTTTACCTGAGTTGAATGGACTCCCTGAGTCTACCCTCAGCTCTGACCGTGCCTGAGGCTGTTCTGGTTATAGTTAGGGGTAAAACCCGGAGAGAGATACACAGGAAATTTCATGGCAGCTAAGGTGGTAGAGCATTGGAGAGAAAGTGTTCTGAACCGAGAAGAGAACAGTCTCATTTCTCCCAATCCACAAACATCTGCCATCTTTGTTGTCTACCACTCTTCAGCCGCCTCCTCCCTTCATTGGGTGCTTATAAGCAGGCAGGTGAGCAGGGGCCATTCCCACTTGAGGGGGCCTTCCTGAGAGTTGCATCTTCCAGAATTTGATCATTGCAGGGCGACTTTTAGTAGAGTTTTGAACTAAAATGCAATAGCCATTTGACCAGTATCATCCAGGCAGAAGTGCGGGGAATGTGAAAGAGTCCTCAGCCCAGCACCACTGCCAGCAGGAAGTGACCTTCTGGTTGGACCTGATGCTGCCCAGAACCTACCAGGAGGGTAAAGAAGCTTATCTAGACTCAACACAACTTGAGCTTGTCCACTTTTGGGGCTTACACAACAGAGCTTTGAGGAAACAGCCTTTGTGTTGTAGCCTAGTACACACACACGTCTGTATGGGTATATATGTGGCCAAAAGAGAAGTTTCACATAACACTTCTTACATGTGATGTCTTAGGATTTCTTTAAAATCGATCTTTGCCTCTATAAAATGGATATCACAACCTAATAACCTGATTTCACAATCAATTAGGCGGTCACAGTAGCTAAACAACACTGTTCTGATGTATAATTTATCACGGCAGCATTGAGAGTTCTTTCCAAACGAACATCATACTTTTACCTAATATCACATCTTACTGTATTATTTCTATCTGTAATGATCAAATTATCTGCTAATTGTGGAGAGTTATTGACATAGAGTGGTATAGTCATTTGGGGGAATCAATAATCTGTCCCTAGTTAAAGCATTACTAAACTGTGGTCGCAGAATTTCCATCTGTCGCCTCTGTCCCAGGGAGTTCCTGCTATTTACCCAGGGATTCTATGCTGGTCTCTGTTTCTGTGCTCTTGCTGAGTTTCTCTCTTTTCCCTGTCACTTCCTTGGGGCTTGATTTGCCCTTTGGGAATGGCTTCTGCCACGTTAAACTTCCCCTTCACCTCCTACATTTCCTCAACCTCTTTTGCTTTCTTAGGCATCTCTTCAACTGCTCTGGTTCTTTCTGCCTCTTCCAGTTGGTTCGTTCGCATGAGCTAAATGATTGTGGACTCACTATTAGTACAGTCACCACACATCATCACTGGGATGGCTCGGCCCATAGCAGCTTGTAAAAGCAGGGCCCAGGAAGAATGGGCAAACCAAGTAGGGATAAAGAAGTTACCCTTCAGCAATGGAAGACTCCATATTACCTAAGAGGCAGTGTCTGTGATAAACACTTTCCTGGAATGCTGGTCAAGTCAATTCTTGGCTTTAGCAGATAGTGCCCTGCAGTTAAGAGACAAAACATACCTAATGCCTTGTTTCCCGAGATTATTTCAAACATGAAGCTAATAATACTTACCTTGTATATAGAAGTTTTGGGTATTATGACAGTGGTAAAACACCTCGAAGTTCTCATAACCTGTGACCTTTGTCCTTACTTGTCTTAGTATTCTGTTGCTACATAATAAATTACTACAAACTTATTACAGTAAAAACTTGGATTGCAAGCAACTCGTCCTGCAGGTGTTCTGCAAGACAAGCAAACATTCCTAATAAATCTTAAGTTGATAAACAAGTGATGTCTTGCAATACAAGTTGTACATGATGCTGAATGTCATGTGATCACAACTGAGCCAGTGGTTCTTGAAATTTGTTTTGATTATACGAGTGCTTTGGATTACAAGCAGTTTTCTGGAATGAAGTATGCTCGCAAACCAAGGTTTTACTGTATATTTATTATCTTATAATTTTTATAGATGACAAGTCTGGGCATAGCATCTATGAGTCCTCTGCTCTGGGTGCCACAAATCTGAAATCAGGAAGTTGGCTGGGTTGTGTCCTCATCTGTAGCTTGGAGTTCTGTAAGTTCATGCAGGTTGGCAGAGTTCAGTTCCTTGTGCTTGTCAGACTGAGGTGCCAGTTTCCTCATTGGCTGGTTGGTGGTTGCAATCAGCTCCTGGAGACCACCCTCAGTCCAAGCCATGTGTGCCTCTGACAACACAGTAGCTACTTCTTGAAGCCAGCAGGAGAGCCTTAAATAACATACAAACTTACATAATATTCTATAATCATGGGGGTGGCCATTTCATCATATTCGTAGGACCCCTTGCTAGGGGAGGGGATCGTGCACACCACATACACAAAGAGGTGAGAATCTTGGGGCCATCTTTGAAACCTGCTTGTAATATTATCACATTTATCATGAATCCAGCGTAATTGCTGAGGATTCTCTTTACTGATGCATGATAGAAAAGAGTTTCATCTCTTTTCATTTACAATTAATTGTTTGGACTCCACCTACCCTAAAAACAAGAAGTCCTTTTTCTCCCTTGAATGCTCCCCTCTTTCTCCACACAGATGTGCACATGCACACACACACACACACATGAGCACACACATATTGGTTACCCAGGACCATGGAGATTCTTGAGGAGGAGGGCACCACAGGGTCACTGTGGACGATGCTGTGCATCACATTAGCAGAGGGTGCTGTTTGGGCAGTGCTGGGTCCTTGCTGGTCCAGCCCTGGCCCAGATTCCCTACCCCCACCCCCAGCCCCCTGAACAGGGCAGTTCATCTCCTCTCATGCTCTATGCTTAACCACTCTTCTCCACAATGCAGCCACAGTCCCTGTGCGACTGGGACTGGAGGGGCAGCAGGTCCAGCCACCCCAGAGCCACACTCTTCCACCACTGAGGCCCTTGTGCTGGCCTAGGTCATTGCCAGGCTGCATTTCTGTGTGGTCTCTGCTCAGATGTCACCTTCTCAGTGAGTCATCCCTCAACTCCTTGTTTAAACTTGTGTTATTATCTACTACCCTCTCTCGCTTGCTCTCAGCCTGCCAGGTCTTACTTTATTTTTCACCACAGTGGGACTTACTGCCATCCAACACAGTTCATATATTTTTTTAATTTATTGTTTGTCTCCCTTTTCTGGATAGGAAGCTCCTCCTTGGCAGGGACTTCTGTCTGGCTTTTCATTGTTCCATCCCTCACGCCCCATCCAAGGGTCCAGTGCAAAGCTAAGCTCCTTAGTAGCACCTTGGTGTGGCTTTTTAATGGATGCATAGATTATGAGAACCCATGGCATTTTTTAAATTTATTTTTTATTTTTATTTTTTTAATATTTATTTATTTTTGAGAGAGAGAGAGAGAGAGAGAGAGAGAGAGAGAGAGACAGAGTGTGAGCGGGGGAGGGGCAGAGAGAGGGAGACACAGAATCAGAAGCAGACTCCTGGCTCTGAGCCGTCAGCGCAGAGCCGACACGGGGCTCAAACCCACAAAGTGTCAGACCATGACCTGAGCCAAAGTCGGATGCTTAACTGATGGAACCACCCAGGCACCTCTAAATTTGTTTTTTAATTTAAGTATAATTTATATACAGTGTCACATTAGCTTCAGATGTACAATATGATGATTCAGCAATTCTATACATTACTCAGTGCTCATGAGAGTAAGTGCACTCTTAATCTCCTTCACTTGTTTCACTCTGCCCCACCTACCTCCCCTCTGGGAATCGCCAGCTTATTGTTTGTATTTAAGAGTCTGTGGATTTGTTTGCTTCTTTTTTCCTTCGTTCGATCAGCAGCATTTTTAGGCACACACTTCAGTGTTCTACTATGTGTTGATTGATTAAGGCAAGTTAAACAGATCACCTTATGTCACCGATTGATGGAAGCATCTCATGGAAATCATAGCAAGTTCTATCTAGTACATAGAAGTCCGTGTTTGTGGATTATGGGAGGACTGGATGTGAAAACATCTGTATCATATGGAGAATGAGGTACTGGTGGTGGTGATGACTGGGCAGAAGTCTCTCAGATCAGTTTTGTCCTTGAAGTGATAGATTTAGCAGCAGTTGGGTGCTGGGTATTTACAAAGATAAACACAAGAGGACTCCAAGGTGGCTCACTCAGTTAAGTGTCCGACTCTGGGTTTTAGCTCAGGTCATAATCTCTCCATTCGGGAGTTTGAGCCCTGCATTGGGCGCTGTGTTGATGGCATGGAGCCTACTTGGTATTCTCTGTTGCCTTCTCTCTCTGCCCCTCCCCTGCTCACAGTCTCTCTCTCTCTCTCTCTCTCTCTCTCTCTCTCTCAGAAATAAACATTTCAATAATAATAATAATAAAATAAAAAGATAGACTCAAGCCCTGGGAGCCAACCAAGGAGAAACGGCATAGGAACTCAGGTCTGCTGAGTTTCACTATAACTCCTAACTCTCCGTCTTAACTAATCTTCACTAATACTTCCCAGGGAGCTATTTTCTACACAATTATTCATAAATCAAGCCAATTTGTACCAGAATTATCTACAGATTCAGTTTCTAAGATCCTGGATCAAATTGTGTATTTCTCCCGGCCATTTTTTAAAAGAAGAAAGTTGGCAGGAACCTAGATGGCAACTATATGATCATCCAACATTACTGAGAAACAGTCCACCTTCTCCCTTTTCCCCACCTATGGCCACATGGACTCAAGTCACTGAAGTGACAGTTTCTCTGTACATACCAAGGTGCAGAACCAAGGGGCTTCAGCTTTCATAGTCATCTCTCTTTTCCAAAAAAAGAGGGTGGCAGGCATCTTAAAGGAAGCTGGGTTGACTCCTTGGAGCCTGCACTGAGTCCGAAGGGCCTTGACTGGGCAGCTCTTCTAGGGGAGGAATAGCCCCTGAGCCCCGCTCGCACCTCACAGGGCCCCAAGCCTCAGGCACCCTGGAGGGGAGGGGGGAAGTGAGACAAGGACAGTCCCATCAGCGGAGTATATAAGGATGCAGCACTGTAAAGGGGTCCTGCCCTCCCACCCCTTTCACTGGGAAACTACAAAAACTCAGTTATGGGGAAACTGAGGCTTGCAGAGGTCCAGTAATTTGCCAGAGTCCCATAGCCATTAAGTGGCAAGACCAGAACTAAACTTGCTAATCTGTCTGACTTCATAAGCTCTGCTTTGAACCTCAGGGGACTTGCCAGTGGCATGCTCCCAGCTTTGGACCATCATCAGGGCTCGAGTGCTGAGCAGGGTCTACAGCATGTAGACACGGGTCTGTTGAACTTCCTTCCCATTGCAGTGCTGGCGTGACTCATGCTGGCCTTGGTTCACAGGCCCCACCAGAAGGGAATCATTGTGATTCAGCATCTGGAGATGGTAGTGGCGCTTTGAGTCACACTGATCTGCACTGGCCACATCCATCTCTGCACCTTCTGTTTGGACCACCAGACAGCACTCAGTTCTGGTTGGTGAAGTGCAGTGGTGGCGTTTCTGCCCGTTGCCCTGATTTGGCCTGGATCTCATGACTGGTTCAGACTTCCTTCCAACCCAGGGCACTGACTGGCCTCTGCCCCCTCTCTCCTACAGATGTCGCCCTTACTAGGACTGCTGTGGTTCCAGGTGCTGTGTGCGGGCCCTCTCCATACAGAGGCTGTGGTATTTTTGGTAGGTTGCAACCCCTCCTCGTCTCAAATGCCTTGGTCTACCACCCACCCCGCAAAGGCTCTGCCAGCCTTATTGTCATGTCACCTTCACCTGAGGTCTTGGTCTCGGGGACAGTCTCAGTCAAGCACACAGTCATGTTCAGGTTGCCTCACCAAGTTTTCAGAAAGCTTGTTCCCGTTTTCACAGGCGGTGGCTGGAAAGAAGAGTTTGTCTTTGGGAGATAGGCTGGAAGACTGTTATTCTCCAGAAGCTGCTGTGCCAGTTTCTGAGATGGAGCTGAGGATGACTGTCCGAAAGACTCAGAATTAGCCAACTTGTCATCAAGTCTGTGCTTCCTGGAAGTCATTCCCACTCATGGTGTCAGCTGAGTAGATAACTTTCAGGACAGACAGCCTGCATCCTTGTCCCTCTTCCAGCTCTCCTAAGGGAAGTCTGTAAAATTCTACCTTGAGAGGGGATGAGGGAGTGACGCTGATGAAGCATCCTGGAAGGGGAGAGGTGCAGTTTCCGTTAATAACAGAATTCTCCAGGGGATTGCCCTCTTCAGAGGGTGCCTGCTTGGGGGTGTGCCTAAAAATGTATTTGGGTCTATAGTTGAGAGACACTGCTTCAGATCTCAGGGACGGCAGGGTGTGAGTGGGAGAGGATGTGCCTAAAACCAAAAGAGCATTTCCTGTACCCGCAAACCCTCTCCTCTGCTCCATTGTAATGGTAGTGTCATCCAGGCAAGCTCCACAAAGAGTTAAGACTTAAGCTTCTCTATGACTTTTAGATTCTGAAATCACTGACTTCCGAAGACTTTAAGACTTTTACTAATAAGCATGTTACAGCAGCCACTTGAAATTTTTTGTGAGGTTTTGTCTTTCCCTTCTGACAACTGTTCCCAAGTTTGATTAGGGAAAATGCCAGTAAGTGGGATTCCACATGTCACGTTGTCTTTGATAGGATAGCCTGCTTCCATATCACCATCACCACCTCCTTGATGGGGCATTGGCCATTTGGGGGATCAACTCACCTGTCACGTCGGGCCCTGGCCTGGCCCCCCTTAGGGTTGGCTTGGACATCCCCTGTCTTGATGTCACTACCTCTGGCAAGCCCTTCTGAACCAAGTGCCATGTTGGTGCCTAAAACTCTATAATAGAAGGTAAATTTTTTTTAGCCTAAGATCTTCTGAATGTAAACATCTCTGAGTACACTTCAAGTAAAGTGGGCCAGTACCAAAGCAGGGACCAGGAGGACCAGGATAGTTGGTATTTCAGAGCTTTGTCTAGTTTCATGCATGCTTTCCCTCAGAACTTTCCTCCATGGGGCCTTGTGGTAGAAGGAGACAGGACTGTCTGGGGCAAGAGTCCTGAAATGCTTAGAAAGTTATCCTAGGTTAACCTGAAGCACCAGATGTTCCTAAAAATGAAAAAAAAAACTTGTCAAGGTTTAGGTATCAGGTGATTAAAAAAATTTTTTTTTACATTTATTCATTTTTGAGAGACCAAGAGAGACAGAATGCAAGTGGGGGAGGGGCAGAGAGAGGGAGACAGGATCTGAAGCTCTGAGCTGTCAGCACAGAGCCCGATGTGGGGCTTGAACCCATGAACTGTGAGATCATGACCTGAGCCGAAGTCAGACCCTCAACCAACTGAGCCACTCAGGCACCCCATCAGGTGATTTTTAAAAAAAATTTAGAGTGTAGGAGAAACATAAGGGCCTAGAAGCTAGAGCATCTTCTGTTGGCTTTCCCAGGAAACTACCTGAGCCAGCAGCCAAGTGCCTTTTAGAGGCCAGCCAGGGTCACTTGTCAGAGTTGGGACACATTGGTAAGACAGTATGCAGTGAATGAGCAGGATCCCTGCACAGAGACATCTTATGAGTGCCATCAAACGGAGTGCCAGATGACAGAAGAGGAGATTCTGACAATAGGTTCTAAAGTGGGGGTACATCCAGAGAACAGCTGGAGATGTGAGTCTGAGGTGCCCCAGCTAAAGTCAAAGGATGCTTGGGTCTGGCTCCTATGCATTCCATCTCTCAGTAAACATGAAGTGTCTTGTACACACCAGAGCCCCATGGAGAGGCACTTAGGGTAGTCAGGCTCCTAAAAGAAGCAGGTGTCTAAATAGGTAATTCTATGTGGAGAGTTTTAAACTGGTGTTCTGGAAACACAGGATGGAGCCTCTGATCCCAGAAAAGTTGGGAAAAGCTGCAAAGCTTCTGACTGGGTGTCAGAGAGGGTGTTCTGTTCAAAGGGACCAGCATGTTGGTGGGACAAGGAGGTAAGAAGAACCAACATGGTGAGAGAATGGCAGGAGAGTCATGTGGGAGGCAGGTGTTTGCGGGGGAAGCATAGGAGATAGGAATATGGAGCTGGACATAGAGGGAAGGAAGGGCTACTCTCCAACTTTGGTCCCACCTCGTTTTTAAGGAATTCTGTCTCCTTACCATCGAACAAAGGTTTGGAGGAGAATGCTTCCAAAAGTCCCCCCAGTTCTAAAATCTTGAGTAATTTTTGACCAATGCAGTCTGAATGAAATCTTCATGGTTTGAAGAACTAGACCAGTAGCACCCTTGAGTAGAGCTGGAAAGTACACTATGAAGGAGTAAAAACCAGCAGGGTTATTATGTGCGTGAGCCCTGCCGCTGGGGGCTCCCACCCACCTGGGTCTGCATCATGGTTCACCTGATGCCTGGGACGTGCATTCAGGGAGAGAGCTGCTGTGCTGAGTGCTGGGGGGGGGGGTGGCAAGAAGGGATTGAAAAAACACATTGAATTGAAGAAACCAGATTACTTTGGATAATAGAAAAGGCATGAACTTCCTCCCTTCATCCCCGAAAAGCTTCCAAAACCTGCTCCGGCAATGAAAGGGAACATCTAGAGCACAATCACCCTTTAGTGCTTCAAAGAACAGCTTTTCTTACTATACTCCTCTTTTTCCCCTTCCTCTCTTTCCTTGTTCTATAAGCTCATTTTCCTGAACCCTTGTCAGTTTCTCTCTTAAAATAAGTTCTCTCAGACCAATATTTCAATGAGGAATGAATCTGATGATTGATACCGAAGCTGGTAGTCAGTCTCCTACCCTTTGACTTGTTCTGCCCATGCCTGGTACTTACTTGGTCTCTGTTAGTCTAAGGTGCAATATCAGATGAGGTGCCTCAATATCATTCATATCTGGCTAGGAGAAGAATAATTCCATGTGATAGTGGAACCAACACCGTGGCCTGTCCCATGGAAGAGACCCCTATCTCAGATTTCTTGTGCATTTTTCAAAACCAGGGAGCCCATCTCTTGGGACTGAGTGGTAGCACTGTTTGAAAAACGCTATAAATCCTGTACCTAAACCCTTACGCACAGTCAGCCTCTCTGTGCTCAGATACTTACAATTCAGCCCACTGTTGAATGTAAGATTACCATTGAGTTCACCCCAGGGAAATTAGTCTTAAGAGCCGAAACAGTTCCCTTTGTGATTCCAGCATCTCGGTGCTGAGATGCCAGGCCCCTGCACAGTGGGATTCTTTGGTATCCCAAGACAGCAGCCCCCTCGGCCTCTCCCCCGTCTGCGGCCCACAGCAATCCTCTGGGACCTCTTGCTGACCCAGCTTCCCGCTGGCACACATGTGCTGTTCTTTCCACCCAGAAAGTGCCTTCCCTTCCCCTCAACTGGCCTCTTTCTTTCCATCCTTCAGAACTAAGCTCAGATACTGCTTTGAAGGAAAAGAAGTTTTTTGGATCTCCTCGCTATAACACATACCCTTGTTTAAAACCTCTTGTTGCACTGAATTGTACACATAGAAATGGTGAAAATGGTCACTTTTACATTATGTATATTTTACTATATACACACGTGCATGTGCGTGCGCGTGCACGCGCGCGCACACACACACACACACACACACACACACACACTTATGACTGCACCTTCAGTTTTCCTTCTTAGCACTTACCAGAGTTGTAAATCAGTGATTTTGTAAATTTGTTGTTTGCTGTCCCCTTCCTCTATCAGAATTCAGGTTTAGTGGGTGGGGAGGGACTTTACCTTACTCTTTATAATGCGCAACATGGTTCTGAGACGAGAGCATGTGCTTAAACATTATTGAATGAATAATGAACTAGAACACAGGTCTGAGAGACACAATTTCAGCCCTTTCCTGAATCATTTCCTGACTGACTGATGGACTTACACTTAACATCGTATTCATATTCTTAAAGACTTTATCGCCTCCTTTTTTCTTAAATTTCGTTTCTGTGTGGTCACGTGGCTTTGACCACGATGCAGCTGGCTCTCCTGCTCATTCATCTTTCACAAGGTAGTAGGGTGCCCACACAGTGTGGGCATATTGGGTGAGGTTCTGGAAGGTTCCACGAGTCCCATCACAGTTCCCCAGCCGTGTCTGTGCAGGACAGACAACTTGGCCCTTCTCAGAATGACTTCCCGTGTTTCTAGAAATACAAGGTATAGTACAAATGTGAGGTGGGAAGAACCATTTATCCATTTGTCAGTCATTTATTGAATGCCAGTGATGTGACAACATCAGAGAATTTTCGGATGAATTAGACAAAGGTCCTGTCCTTAAAGCAGTCAGCTCTACTCTTCATTAGACTTTAAGGTCACATAGGAGGTCAGCCATACTTAGAATGTAGAGATTTTATATCTGCGGCTCTTTTATGGAGTATGAGTACTTTCTCTAGTCCTGTAGTTTTTCTATATTTAAGGTGTGCTCTCTGAAGGTCACCATGTAAAATTTATTTCTGAATATTCACGTAACAATGGAGAGAAAATGGCTAGAAAGGATAAATGTTCTTATCCGTGTTGCTTTCCCAGTGAAGAATGGAAAATGGGGGACATGGGCAGCGAGGCAAAAGCTGGGTCAGCCATGGCATTCAAGCAAGATTGAGAAAGCATCTCCTGTTTTGACTAAAATTGAGTTTAGGTCAGAGCCATGGGCAGGAAAGAGATCGCACCAACCCTTGCAAGGCAGCTAAGCATTTGGAGCTATTTGAGACAGAAAGCTCACTGAGAGACCTTCTAAGTGTGAGTGAACTGCATTCAGGGGCATCCCAGAAGTCTGCAGGCCAGTGGTCTCCCTGGTGTCACACAGCCAAGAAGGTCCTGGGGGAAATGTCAGAGGAAGGCTAGCCTGAGGAGCCGGGTGCCGAGCCCCGCCCTCTGACCCTAGCCCAGGGATCTCCGAGTCCATGGGCCCAGGCCAACCACTGTGTGCCCTGAGCCCCACCTCCCCACTGTGTCCCGACTCCCACCTCACCGCTGCACCCTGAGTGCCGGCTCCCCGCTACGCTCTGAACCCCACCTCGCCTCTGTGCCCTGAACCCCAGCTCCCTGCTGCACCCTGAGACCCACTGCTGTGCCCTGAACCCCAGTATCCCAGCTGCGCCCTGAGCCCCACCTCACCGCTGTGCTCTCATTCAGGATCCTCTTGATGATAGGCGTGCTCTTCTGCTGCGGAGCTGGCTTCTTCATCCAGAGGCGCATGTATCCCCCACTGCTGATCTAGGAGCCTGCCTTCAACGTGTCCTACACCAGGCAGCCCCCAACGCCACTCCAGGTCAGCCCACCCCTCGTCCTTGTCTCTGCTCTGTGCACTCTATGTGTCCTCTGCAAGCATTTGTGAAAGTCACTGCTATGGAATTTGCTAGAAGAGAAAATTCAGGCCGTGTTTATTCATTTAGTTCTGATGTGCATCTGGTTCTCACTGTGCATTTGTGTTGATATAAAGCGCAGCATCTATTGGACTGTATGTCTGTTACCTCATATTCTTACCTAATTAGTGGTGCACCTTTTATGCATGTTTTTGCAGTTTCTATAACCATATTGTTTGCTCTCTGTCGTCACCCTTAAAAATTATTTCGTATACATTTCTATACAAGCAGTAGTGTCCCTGCCATCATAATACATTGGGACTAAATATTAATTATGCTACTAAATGGTGATTTGCTTAGATATTCTGTCATTGCTGACCATTTGTTTTCTCTTGTTTTTCTTTTTATTCATTCATTCAACAAGTATTTACTATGCATTCACTAGTATTCTGAGTACTTATAAATAGAGCACATTTTTGCACAAGTTACATTTGGCCTAATAGGGAACATTACCCAAAGTGATGCCACAGACTCAAAAAAAAATTAGTGGTTTCTTAATTCTTACAAAACTGCTTTCCCTATCTAAAACTCTCAGGTACTATGGAGGGTGATTTCTGGCCTCCCTTGGGACACAGGCTGGTTCCCTATTGTTGACATTAATATGTGAGATGTTTTCCTTCCCTTTGAGGGCACCTTCTGAGAAGGAAGGGATAGCAGGGTGGCTGGGGATTGCTCAGTAGAGCTCCTGTCTTTTGGCCACTATGTGCTGAGGCGAGGCGACAGGCATCCCTCCTGTGTTTGCTGCCCTACTGGACACAGTCTCCACCTAGGCAGTGGAAGGCGGGAGCTCTCTCTTTTCATTACACGCCCCAGGTAGACACAATTCTAGGAGCAGTTCCTGCCTTGGTTTTTACGAAGTTTCAGTCATGCAGGATGAATATGTCCTAGAGATGTACTTTACAGTGTAGAGCTTATGGTTAACAGCACTGTATTGTCCACTTCAAACTTTATGAAGATGGTAGCTCTTACATTAAGGGTTCTTATCACCATAATAACAGTAATAAATTTGGAGGTGATGAATAGATTTACGACATATATAATGGTGCCGACTTCACAGTATGTATTTATCTCCAAACTCACCAAGTTGTATACATTAAATAGGTCCAGCTTTTTGTATATCCATCATAAATTTTTTTCAAAAAAAAAAAGCATTGGGGGGATTGAGTGTAAGTTTTCTCACTCCTGTTCTCATGAGGACATGCTGTTCTCAAGATGCAAGGGGAGTGGAGACAGACATTTATTTTTTATATCTTTTACAGTTTTCTTCCACCAGATACTCCCCAGTTTTCTTTTAATTTTTTTAAAGTTTATTTATTATTTTTGAAAGAGAGACAGAGTGAGAGCAAGGAGGGGCAGAAAGAGGGAGACACAGAATCTGAAGCAGGCTCCAGGCTCTGAGCTGTCAACACAGAGCCTGATACGGGGCTTGAACTCACAAACTGTGAGATCATGACCTGAGCCAAAGTCAGACACTTAACCAACTGAGCCACCCAGGCGCCCCTCCCCAGTTTTTTTTTTTTTTTAAGGAATCGCCTTTATTATTTTTTTAATGTTACTAAAAGATCTGAATATGTATTTTCTGTAACAGTTCAGAGGTTGCTGTGCATTAAAAGCTTTCAACCAGGGTTAGTACCACTTTTCACGTGTAAGTGGATTTTTATTCTTTCATATTCCAACATCAGGTGAAGTGCAAATTTTCAGTTAAAGTTGGGGGTTGGGGCTCAAAATCAGATTTCATCTGGATTAGTCTGAGTCCATCTTTTTTTTCCCCTCAAGAAAGAAACAAATCAGAGAAATTGGGTCAAAGGCTTCTAAATTTCTTCTTTTTTTCTGTCATCACTTCCTGCTTTTCTCTCCTGGGTGCTTTGCCAAATGCATTAACAAGCATTGATTGTGCTGAATTTTAATCCCTTCTGTATACTTTGGGCCCCTCAGTGAGCCCGTGCTTCAGTACGATTCACATCTCAGGCACCAGGCAGTCTTATGTCTGCCAGCTGAGGGAACTGGTCAGCCCACGGTCGGGATTCACAGTGGCCACGCTTGGAGCACGGAGCTCCGGGCCATGCAGGGCGTGGCAGTCTAGGAAGAGAAACTCAGTGCGCTGACATCATATGGTAAGTTTGCAGGATAAGCATTATGCAGAATCAACCGCTCAGGAATATGGTATCTTTGCAAGACACAAGCCAGTATTTGTGGACTTGCTGGGGTGGCTCCCTTTCTCCTCTGTTGATCTGGGGGGGTGGGAAGTGGATTTGGTGAGCTTTGCTTATGCATGAAGAAGAAAAGGCAGAAGGTTTTAGAGAACCTACTAGCTCACTGGAGGACGGGGGAGAGTGGCAGCTCATGTCCTGGTACGCACAGGGACACACAGCTGTGTTCCAGCTGGGACCAGCACCCCAGGCCAGCGTGGCTGAGTGGAGGAAAGCAGATCTACACCATTGCAGACCTGCTTCTACCTGGGACAAGGGGAGAACTGTGACCTCAGAGCAATACCTAGGGGAAGATACTGACAAACAAGGTGTGTAACTGAAGTTCAGAGGTAGGGCTCCAAGTCTGCCCAGGAACCAGAAGAAACCAAGGGTGAAGCTTAGGGCCTACCATTAGCTCATTTGGGCCTTGAGCTAGGTGAAGGATGTGCAGAGAAGCTGTGGTCTGGGAAACAAAAAGGGGCACCTGGACAGGGGCTTAGGAGGCCTAAGTTCTGTGAGATCAGAGTGGACCATGTCCCTTCTGAGCCTCAGCACTTTATCTGCAAAATGGAATCATATAAAGAAAAGCACTCCTCATTTTCATTAGTCTTTCTATATAGAGGAAGCCAAAATGTCACTGAAGAAAGCCAGAGCTCCCTAAATGCTGTCTCCTCCCCTGCCCCGATCTTTCCACATCATGCTGCTGACAGGGCCCATTGGACATGTCCTGCTGGGTAGGGAGGAAAGATAGACTTCACTCATTCATTCAGACATTAGCTAACTTGGCAGCAGCCGCTGTGTTCACACAGGAGGAGAGGTGTGACGAAGACGTCCACACTGCTGCCCTTTCACAGCTTGTGGCACGAGGGGTGGGATGGGGAAGAGGGTCAGAGGTACAAGCTTCTAGTAATAAGGTAAGTAAGTTCATGGTGACTATAGTTAACAATACTTTACTGCATATTTGGAAGCTGTTAAGAGGGTAGATCTTAAAAGTGCTCATGACAAAGGAAAAAATATATATGTAACCATGCAAAGTGATGGATGTTAGATAACATTGTGGTGATCATTTTACAATGCATAGGTATATATCAAATAATAATGTTTATATCTTCAACTTACACAATGCTCTGTGTCAGTTATACCTCAGCACAACTGGAAGAAAAAAGGAACTTTGAGAACAATCAGAAAAAAACATAAAAGCCGTGGTAAAGCAGAGTTGTGGGTCTGGAGAAGGGCAGGCAGGGCCTGGATTTCAGGAAGGTCTGAGTGGTGGCCTGAACTGAACGTGGTGCCCACAAGAGGAATGTGGGGAAGGGGGAGGAATGGGGGCTACCAAGAAAATGATGATTCAATGATGGCCTCTCTTCTTTATGGGATATTATGTGGTCACCAAAGTTAATGGTCAAAATCAAGGCCATGTAACTAGCCAGACAACTGTAAAGCCATGTTCAGGGAAGAGGGCAGTGGGTGACATGCTATTTTGAGTACGCGATTCCGACTGTGTAATCGCACAAATGCACAGAGAGGAATCAAAGAGAACAGTCAGTAATGACATCGGGGGTGTTAAAACGATCTGAGTTTTCTTGAAAGATGATTTGCTTTAATACTGATTAATGTGACTAATACTGATTTAAAAAGATAGAAGATGCAGCATCCCATCCAGTATTCCACTGGGAGATACATTTTTCTTCCTTTCCAGCGGTGCATTTATGGTGAGTTTGTTGATGGTTTTCTGACTGTTCTAATGTCTCAATCTTGTACCAAATCTGTCAACCTGCAGTGACTCTAGTGGTCTGACTGAATGACCCCAACTGCAGGAAAATGGAAATAGTGGGGAGTGTGTTTTGACAGTTTAATAGCCTTCCAAACCAGGGCTGAGACACAAACAGAGCTGCTTCAGTTCTGGGGCAGCCTGTTTTAGAGCCAGGGGAATAAGCATAAGTCTTCAATGAGACAGTGCTTCAGGTATGAGGAGACAGTGATGAGACAGCCCTGCAGTCACCTGTCACCATCTCTGACCTCTGCAGCTCTAAGGTGTTCATGGTTTTGAAGAGACCCAGGTGGGTCGGGGGTGGGAGGGACCCTGTGCTTCCCTGGGACTCTCAGCCATTCCCCTCCACTGTGTTGCTCTTGGGCACCCCCTTGAGGATGAAATTAGTTTAGAATTTATGGTTTTGGTGAAAGAAACTAACTGGAAATCTTTAAGTTATTTGTTTTAAAAGTCACAAATGCCTGTGTACAGATACTGATATACTTTTCACAGCTACCAGGGTTCTCCTTACCAGTTCATCCCAATGGCAGAAGGTGACTAGCTGACCAGATAATTAGGGTTGGTGGAGAGGTGTGGTTTGAGATTGGTTTCATCTAGTGAAGCCCAAGAATTATTTCCTCACGGCATGGAGTTCCTCCTGGATATTTTTTTTTCCCAGAAAGTTCCGTGTGTCTGTCTGATTTTCTGACTGTGTGTCTCACTCTTTCTGCCATTGTTACTCTGATAATTCTTTCGAACTCTGATGCCCTTTTTTTCCCCCTGTGACAACTCAATTGCTATTTCTTACAATTTGCATTACTCAGTTCATATAAAGTAGATACATCTAGAGTCTTCTCCCATATAAAAATGGGAGTTTAATTTTTTTCCTGTCATTTGAGGTTTTTTTCCCTGCATAAAAGCATTTACTATCTTTAGCTACTAGAGATAGATAACACACTTCACACAGAGTGCAATTCAAAAGGAACGGCATTTTTCATAGCCTGCCCTGTTGCTAGGCAGCTCATGTTGTTACTTTAATAACAACAGCATTCCCATCTATAATCTTTGATCACCGGGGACAGAATCTTCTAGCACATTTAAGTCTCCTGTTTCTTATTCTGCGCTCTGCCAATGACAGAGAGAAGACAGAGTCTGAGCACCTAGTCCAAGTTCTTAAAAACCGCTCATACCTCCGGGAGGACGACACAAGTCTGAAGTGTGTTCCTTACATGGTTCCAGCATGTAGAGCTGGTCAGACAGATTGTCCCCACCCCCTTTGCTTGCGTTTAAGGTCCTTAGCTTACCTTTCAAGTCTGCTTCTTCATCTGTCCAGGCCACCTCCCCGGTCTGTCATCATGAACTTTTCCCCCTAAATTCTTTGAAATGACTTCAGTTATTTCAGAGCTGAAGTAAGGACACACTTGGGTCAAACTAGACAGAGGGCAGAGCAGTGGCAGAGAGGTCCCCAAATGATGGTGTGTACCCACACAGTTTCCTTCTGTCACCTGCCAAATGTGTCTTTAGCACAGGTGCCATGTGTTAAGTGCTGTGCTTAGCCTCAGTGCCATACAGTGGATATTAAACAGATGACCCCTGCCTCTGGGATCCTGAAGGACAGCGAGACAGTGTGATGGCAGTAGGAACTCCTGACCTCTGCTCTAATAGAAAAATGTGGAAGCTATAGATCCCACAGTTAAAAATGATGAAGTTTGAAATTCTTTTTCTCTTATCTTACACATTTGGGTCGTCTGTGGAACTTCAGCCAAAATACAATGTACATTTTCCATTTGACCTGCCTTTTACCTTTTCAGTTGATCTTTTATAAACTTTTAGTGTCCTCTAAAACATTTTCTATTTTTTTTAGACTTTTAATGTCTTAGGGAAGTACTTTCAAATGATGTGAGATATTGTTTTTCTGTCTGCTGTTTGTTGTACATTGATATTTTAACCCTTACATCTCTGTGGAGGAAAAGCTGTCTGGTGGGAAGGTAGGCTGGCTACTCATTTGAGACCCTTGAAGGTAATTGTTATTACTGAAAACAGAATGAGCTTAGCACTGGGTTTGTGGCCGACAGGAATGTTTTATTAGCTCCAAAAAGGAGGAGAGAAGATCCTATGAAGTGACAGGATCCTACCAGTAGTCGGGTTCCAGCCCGCCTTCCAGCTGATGAGCCAGTTCTCTGTGTTCTGCTCCCCACCCCCAGACTGGCCTCCCATTTGTCAACGGACGCTGCAGTGAAACAAAGTCAGCTCCAGTGTTACTTTTGCCGTCCATGGGTGCCTCTGCCCAGCATTTTTGTTTGTGAGGCTTCTCCAAACCGGGGAAGCACACGATGAGGTGGGAAGCAGAAAGAGCATGTCTATCCCAGGTTCGGTTGATAACGACTAGCAGAGGAGTGGACGGGAGGGACAAAAGGAACGCCACTATTGAGTTTGATGGTTTATTATACATCTTTGTAGTGTTTACTCTTGGGATTAAGAGTAACATGTGTGCATTCTAAATCAGCATCAAAGATAGTAATAAACTTTTTTCAAAGACAAGAGAAACATGGAGGAGTTATAAAAGCAAACTATGATGGCAATAGAAGACTACCTACAATATATATTACAGTGACTCTAAATGTGTTAAAGTATCATCAGGTTGTGTTAAAAACCCAATTTCTTACTGCTTTGAAGAGAGACGAAGAACGTAACAGAAAATGAATAGGAATGCCTTAAGGGGTGTTTAGCAGAGAAGTAGAATGATCAAAGGTGATTTGACAGCAGCGGTGGCCTGGGTGAGGGTGGTGACAACAGAGCAGCGTGGGGTCCTTCTGGGCTTAGAGCTCACAGGACCTACGGAAGAGTTCAGGCGAAGGGAGGGACCTAATCTCTTTATGACTCCGATTTCTCTTCTGAGAGGAAGAATAATAATATGTTATGAAGATCAACAGGTACTTCTAAAGTGTCTAGTTCTTGCTACTCAAAGTTGGGGCTTGAGACATAAGTGCTCCCCTGGGAGCTTGTTAGGAGTGCGGACTCTCTCCAGACGACCTGCTGCGTCAGCATCTGCATTTTAACAAGATCCCCAGTGAGTAGAATAGGACCGCACAGGGGAGTACTAGGTGTTGGATAAGGAACAAAATGCGGGGGGCCAGTGATGGCAATAAGTAATCTCATAGAAGCTAAGCATCAAAACCTGCGGATGAACCATTGAGATCCACAGGACCGGAGTAGAATTTAGTCCATGTGTGCTGGGGTGATGTGATGGCCTTTGTTCTTTTTCTGCCTTGTGTTCTAGGATTTGCTCTGTGGAATACCACTTAACACTGAATTCTTAGCAGTTATTTTGGCTTCTGTTTCAAAACATTGTCAGAATTGAGCAAAACTATTTTCTTCCATCAACTTCTGATTTATACAACCAGGAAAGAAAAAGTCAAGACTTTTGGTGGAAGGTTTTTTTTTTTTTTTTTTCTCCCTACTTAACCTTGCTCACAAAGTTTGGTGACACATTGGGGCCCCAGCGTTCACATGTGTCTCAGCTGTATTTCAACTGCATCATCTCTATAAGACCCTGACAGGTCAGGATGAAATTATTAGGTACCTAATACAGATACTCCTTTTAACTCCTTCCCCCTCCTCCCAAAGAAGCAGTAGAGTAAGCACCCCCCCCCCACCTTTTCTTTGTGATGGGTAATACATTCAAGTCAGTTCTTCTCCTGGTTCCCTTCTTTCAGCTTACTGATATTTTTTAACAGATATTTATCTTTGAAGACATAATCCATGATTTTCTGGATATATACACATATATAAAGGAAGCCTTTTTCACACTATTAAGATAATTGTGTATTGTGAAGACATAACTTGAGTTATATGTATTGAATAACTTCAAGTGTGTGAAACAAACACTTAGAAATGAAAGGAAAGAATGTGGAGTGCCCTTGCATTACTATTGACTTGATCGAAGTATAAAAATTAATGGAGCACTTAAAAGAATTTATTGAATTGTACACCACAAAGAAAATCTGGGTAGGTTTACAAAAGCAGAAATCACATACCTCAGGGTCTGGGCTAGGATGCTCTCGGGTTCATTTCTGTCTTCATGCCTCTTTATCAGATCTTGGGAATGTGACTCAGTTTCCCTAAGCTTCAAGCTCCTGACTATGAGGCTGAGATCGTAAGAGACTTTCTTAGGGTAATTGTGTATGAGTTGATCCGTAGACTATACTTAGCTCCGGGCCTGAGGCAATGCTCCCTAAGTGGCAATAGTTGCTTCCCCTGCTGTTTCTAAACCTTGTAGTTTTAAGAAATCTATAAATGAGCAAATAAATCATCTGCTCCCACTTGGGAATAAAAGAATACCCCCTACATCATTAGCTGAGCAAATGAAGGAGAGAAGTGAGGGAGGACCCCGAGGGCCTGGTCTTCACCCCACCTCATCCCAAGCCTCCCCACCCAATCTTCCCAACTCAGCAAAGGGCTAGTCTGTTCTGCCAGTTGCTCAGGCTAAAAGCCATCATGACAGTTTCTCCTGTCTGCCCCTCTCCTGCTGCCTCCTTTTATCCAGATTACCATAGGAGCCTCCTCACTAGCCTTGTTGCTTCCCCCTTCCCCAGCTTTGGTCTGTTTCCAACAAAGCAAATGGTCAAAGAGAGGTCAGGGCTTCCACTCACAACTCTCCAAAGTCCACCCACCTTGCCCTGCTCACAGTCAGAGGTCTTTACAATAGCTAACAAAGCTCCTCTCCGTCTCTTAAGTCTCCCCCTCTTCCTACTCTTCTGTTCCCACATACCTCTCCTGCTCCTGTCCTCCTGGCTCCTTCCACTCCCACTGCACACTGGCCTTTGCTTTACCTCAAACCTACTGGGCTGTGATGTTGGTGTCTTTTGCACTGTGATTTCTTCTGCCTAAAAGACTCTGTGTCCATCTAAACCCTCCCCACCATGTATACATGGTGTGCTTCCCCATCACCCTCCTCTTATTTACACATGGCTGCTCCCCCATCACCAGCATCCCCCCCCGCCATGTACCTATGGTGTACTCCTCATCACTTACTGCCCCCAGCTACACATGGATGCTCCCTCATCACCCTCCTCCACCATTTACACATTGTATACTCCCCCACATACATCTCCTCCATTACCCTCACACCAGGTGCAAGTGGACCCGTGTGGGTCTGCTTAGGTATGGATTTTTTTTCGATACATAAAGTACAGTACAGGTGGTATATTTTCTCTTCCTTATGACATTCTTCTAACATTTTCTCCAGCTTACTTTATTGTAAGAATGCAGTATATAATACATATAACATACAAAATATGTGTTAATTGACTGTCTATGTTGTCAGTGAGGCTTCTAGTCAACAGTAGGCTATTACTAGTTAAGTTCTGAGGGAGTCAAAAGTTATACACGGATTTTAACTGCACAGGCAGTTGGTGCTCATCACCTTGGTGTTGTTTGAGGGTCAACCGTATTTTGGAATTTTTAAGTCTCTTGAACGCTTGTCACTTACAGGGAAGAGTTGGAGGGTAAATTACAGTTCACCTGGTCAATTTCAGCTCTCAGCTCAGTGGCAGTCACCTGTCCTCAACTCAGGCCCCTTGAAAGGCCACTGGGCACATATTCCTTGGGGAGCTTGCACATAGCAAGCAGGAGCAGGGTGGGCAAAGGGACCCTGTCCTTCAAATATAGGTACTCTGCACTCTGATGGTGTTTGCTGCTACTGACTAAAGAGGCAGGCAGCCCCTGTTGCACCTCCCCACGCTGTTGCAAGTGTCTCCCTGCTCTGGCTGGGAAGGCCAGTGCCCTTCTCCCCATCCCTTCATTTTTCACTTTTTCCTCTTTAAGAGCTAGACAGTAAAGACTAGGATGTTCCAAACCAAGTGCATATACCAGGAAAGTTAGAAAGAGAGCGTGCATCCCAGGGAAAAGCTCAGAAATGACCTGAGAAGTCCATAAGTCTATACTTCAGGCTTATTCTCAGCACAGAGACAGCCTACAACAATTAATTTTATAAAATAAAAATAAAAATATTAGCAAAACAACAGCAAACTGTGGGGAAGGAGAGGAGGATGTTATTTCCGTAGTTATGACATTATTAGATTCAAATGTCTGATGTTCAACAACAAAAAAATCACAAATCATACAAAGAAACAGGAAAGTATGGCCCATTCAAGGCAAAAATTAAATAAAGAGGCTGTTCCTGAAAAATACCTAATGGTACATCTGCTAGACAAGTCTTTAAAATATGTGTCTTAAAGATGCTCAAGAGAAACAAATAGCTCAGAAATATGTGGAGAAGGTCAAGAAAACAATGTATAAACAAATGGAAATATCATTAAAGCAATAACCTAAAAAAAGAACAACAAGGAATTCTGAGGCTAAAAAGTACAATAAGTGAAGTGAGAAATTTACCACATGGATTCAAATACAGATCTGAACAAGCAGAAGGAACAATCAGGGAACTGAAGACAGGACAATGGAATTGATCAAGTCTGAGGGACAGAAAGAAAAAAGATTGAAGCAAAGTGAACAGAGCCTAAGAGTCTTGTAGGGCACCATCAAGCAGACCAACATATGCATTGTGGAAGTGTCAGAAATAGAAGAGAGATAAAAAGGGGCACAGAGAATATTTGAAGAAATAATGTTTGAAAACTTCCAAAATTTTATGAAAGACATGGATATAAACATCCAAGAAGCTGAACAGACTCCAAGTAAGAGGAACTTAGAGAGCCACATCAAGGCACATTATGATCAATCTTTCAAAAGCCAGAGACTTTGAATATTGAAATTGAAATTGAAAGAAAGAATATTGAAAGCAACAAGAGAGAAGTGAATCATCACATACAGTGGATCCTCAATAAGAACATAAGCATATTTCTTTTTTTTTAATGTGAGTTTTTTTTTTTAAACTTACATCCAAATTAGTTAGTATACAGTGCAACAATGATTTCAGGAGTTGATTCCTTAATGTCCCTTATCTATTTAGCCCATCCCCCTCCCACAACCCCTCCAGTAACCCTCTGTTCTCCATATTTAAGAGTCTCTTATGTTTTGCCCCCTCCCTGTTTTTATATTATTTTTACTTCCCTTCCCTTGTGTTCATCTGTTCTGTGTCTTAAAGTCCTCATGTGAGTGAGCACATATGATATTTGTCTTTCTCTAATTTCACTTAGCTTAATACCCTCTAGTTCCATCCACATAGTTGCAAATGGCAAGATTGCATTCTTTTTGATTGCCGAGTAATACTCCATTGTGTGTGTGTGTGTGTGTGTGTGTGTACCATATCTTCTTTATCCATTCATCCATCATTGGACATTTGGGCTCTTTCCATACTTTGGCTATTGTTGATAGCCATAAGCATCTGCCATAAGCAGATTTCTTATCAGAAACTATGGAGGCCAGAAGGCAATGAACTAATATATTCCAACTGCTAAAAGAAAAAATCTGCCAACCAAAAACCCTGTATCTGGACAAAACTTTCCTTCAGCAGTGAGGAAGAAACTGGGGTGCCTGGGTGGCTCAGTCGGGTAAGCGTCCGACTTCGGCTCAGGTCACGATCTCATGGCTCGTGAGTTCGAGCCCCAAGTCAGGCTCTGTGCTGACAGCTCAGAGCCTGGAGCCCACATCAGATTCTGTGTCTCCCTCTCTCTCTGCCCCTCCCTCACTCACCTCTGTCTCTGTATCCTTCAAAAATAAATAAACATTAAAAAATTAAAATTAAAAAAAAGAAGTGAGGAAGAAACTAAGACATTGCCAAATAAACAAAAGCTGAAGGCGTTTGCAGCCAGTAGACTTGCCCTGCCAGAAATGCTCAAGGGAATCTTGAGAGGTGAAATGAAAACACACTAGAGAGTAACTCGAAGCCATATGGAGAAATAAACATCTCAGAAAAGGGAAATGCCTTGGCAATTATAAAAAGTATTATTGTAACTGTTGTTTGTAATGCACTTTTTGTTTTCTACACTGTTTAAGAGACTAATAAATTTAAAGAAAAATGATTATTAGTGTAAAAACTAACATTAATGTAACATTAATTTGTAACTTAAAATCTTGTTTTCTACATAATTTAAGAGATGAATGCAATTATGGAAAGAGCCTAAATGTCCATCAACTGATGAATGGATAAAGAAATTGTGGTCTATATACACAATGGAATACTATGTGGCAATGAGAAAGAATAAAATATGGCCTTTTGTAGCAACGTGGATGGAACTGGAGAGTGTGATGCTAAGTGAAATAAGTCATGTAGAGAAAGACAGATGCCATATGTTTTCACTCTTATGTGGATCCTGAGAAACTTAACAGAAGTCCATGGGTGAGGGGAAGAAAAAAAAAAAAGAGGCTAGAGAGGGAGGGAGCCAAAGCATAAGAGAATCTCAAAGACTGAGAACAAACTGAGAGTTGATGGGGGGTGGGAGGGAGGGGAGGATGGGTGATGGGTATTGAGGAGGGCAGCTTTTGAGATGAGCACTGGGTGTTGTATGGAAACCAATTTGACAATAAATTTCATATTAAAAAAAAGAGATGAATGCATTTAAAATAACTAATGATTTATGTTTTAGGGTACATCACATATGAAGATGTAATTTTGTGACATCAGCCATTGAAAGGGAAGGGACAGAACTGTAAAGGAGCAGACTTTGTGTCTGTTATTGAAGTTAAGCTGGTAAAAATTCAAATTAGTGTTTAAAATGTTTTAATGTTTATTTTTTGATAGAGGGACAGATAAGAGCAGGAGAGGGGTAGAGAGAGAGGGAGACACAGAATCTGAAGTGGGCTCCAGGCTCTGAGCTGTCAGCACAGAGCCTCATGTGGGGCTTGAGCTCATAAACCATGAGATCATGACCTGAGCTGAAGTCAGATGCTCAGTCGACTGAGCCACCAGGGCACCCCCAGATTACAGTGTTTTAACATTAGAGTGTTTCATACAATCTCCATAGTAACCACAAAGAAATAGCTATACAATATACACAAAAGGAAATGAGAAAGGAATTAAGCATTTCACTACAAAAAATCAACTGAAAACAAAAAAAAGATGGTAATGCAAGAAATAAGGGACAGAAAAACTATAAGGCATATAGAAAACAAATAGCATGAGAGAAGTCTTTCCTTATCAATGGATACTTTAAACACAAATGAATTAAACCCTTCAATCAAAAGAGATTGGAAGAATGGATAAAAACACATGATCCAACTATATGCTGTCTATCAGAGACTTTTTTTCAGGCCAATGACACAAACAGGTTGAAAATGAAAGGAAGAAAATGTATTCCATGCAAACAATAACCAAAAGAGAGCAGTGGTGGCTATATTAATATAGCCTAGGATGCAAGAGGGAGCACTAGGTTCATGTACAGCCACCTCCCTGTGAAACCAACTTTGCAAAAGCTTCCTGGGTCTCTTCAGGGGTGACAGGGAGGTCTCCAACCTGGGGAGGAGACACCTGACAGTCCCTCTCCCACTGGCCTGGTCTCTGGAGCCCTCTCCTGGCTCCTGGGCGTCAGGCTCGTGGGTAGGCGGTCAGACCATCTGGTGGGCCACCGAGGTGCGTTGTTGCAGACTCTGGCGCCCAGCAGCTGTGCCCCCTGCGGATGGGGGGGGGAGGTGAGGAGGGAGGGCTTGGATCCGGACCCAAGCAGGTGTGCAGGAGCAAGGGCATGGGTGCGCGCAGGCGCATGGGCCAGGGGCGGAGCCCAGTGAGGCAGCTGAGGCTGCAGCTGTGCCCTGCGTCCTGGCTCCCAGACTGCCTGCTGCCCCAAGCCCCCAAGTCTCTAGGCAAGTCAGGGGCTGAAGCCCACCCCACCCCCCACCGGGGACGTGCTGCTGCCTGGCGCCTGTGACCCGGTAGCTGTGGAGGTAGCAGTAGACTTAGCAGTAGCGGGGCACTCGCGGAGAGGACTCGGAGCCATGAGCCTCCAGCCCCGGAGGGTGGCGGCCGTGCTGCTCCTGCTGCTCCTGGAGGCAAAGGCCAAGGTGTGGGCCGCGCTCCCTGGGGCACCTCTGGCTGCGGCTGCGCTGGTGGAGTGCCAACACTGCCAGGGGCTGAGCGCGATGCGATGCCCCCAGTCGCCCCCAAGACCATCTGCAAGAAGCCTAAAGGTGGAGCAGCTGAGACCCACAGCCTCCCTCCAGGACCTGCCTCAGTCGTGGTGCTGCCGAGGTAGGGATCCCCGTGACAGGGTCCCATGTGGCCTTCCCCTGCCCCTCTCTGTCTTCCCTTCCATTCCCACCCCCTCTCCCTTGTGCTCCCGGGTTCTTCTTGAGCTCCTTTCTGGCTGTTGTCTGGAGGACTCAGGAGTGACTTTATGGGTTGTATCCTGGTTCCCTGGAGGAGGAGGTCCCGAGATCCAGTAGGGGGTTAGGCTCCTTTGGTGGGGAGCAGCGCAGGTACAGAGCAGGGGTCGCCCTGAGTGCCCTTGAGGTCTGACTGGGTTGTGGCTGGAGGGTGGAGGTGCGAATGCACGAACGAACGCGTGGACCTGAAGGTGTGGGAAAATGGCAAGGCAGGGCCAGGGAAGTCGCAGCCATGAGCAGGAGGCAACATTCCTGCCTGTGAAAATGAAGCACAGGGACTTCAGATTCCAGAGAAACATTCCAGGGAGAGTCAGGGTGGTGGGCCTGAGTTGCTGGAGCCCAGCCAGGGAACTTGTTGAAGCCATTTCGAGTGGAAGCCTCAGGTGAACACAAGCCTCCTGCCTCCCCCCTCCACACCCCCTGCCCTGCCCCGCCTCACCCCTGGCAGCAAAGTTGCACTCTCTGCTGGGGCAGGGAGATCCCACCCCGCTTTGTGCTAAAGGCGGTCCTCTAACATGGGAGTTAATGGGACTATGGGGTGTGGAGTCTGAATTAGGGGTTGTGCAACTCCCTGTTGAGCTCTTCATTTCTGAAGGCAATTTGCATTCAATCAATGAACTCAAAGCAAATGGGCGATGAACAAGTGGAGCTTCTTTCTTTTAGAGGGTGGTCCAGACTCTTTCCTACTTGGAGTTGTTTGCTGGAGAGGACTGGGTTTTTTGGATTGAGTACAAAGTCATCTTTTTGGGAAATGTTGGGTGGGAATGTCTTCTTCTCACTCTCCCAAGGAAGGTGTATGGAAAAGTTCCTTGGTCCAGGCAGACTTGTCAGTTTTATTCTTCATATCCGTGGAGTGTGGTGCTTCATGTTTCTGTGGAGCGCCTCCTGTGTTGCATTCGTTCTATGTTTCAAGAGTTTCAGACCTTAGGAATCACAACTCCTCCGGGACTCACCAGGGAGCATGAGGGATAAGTGACTCTGAGCCCACCGTGTCCCTAGAAACCAGTGCATGTGTACTTGAGCAGGCAGTGCTCGCCTCTCAGCCTCCTTTTGAAATCAGCTCTTGAGCAAATGCTCTTTCATTCCATGGGTTCTACCTCTCCCAGGTTGTTGGGGTGTGTGTGTGTGTGTGGTGCCGTGGCCTGTATGTAGTCCGGACTGCGTTAGAGACCCAGTTCTTTCCAAAGACACTGTTTTGTTGCATAGGAATTTCTCATTTCAATAGAGTGTTCCAATCCTGTCTCAAAGGTTGAAAACATCCTGAAGGCAGCACCGTGATCTCACTGAAAGCAAAAGCCTAAGAGCAGAGGCTTTCACAAACTTACATATCAAGATGACTGGTACTTTTATGTTTTCAGTAAGATGGTGTGGTGTAGGCCACTTTTAGCAGCTCACGCTCCTAAGCATCTGTTTTGTCCCCAGGGGGTGAGTTGTCTCTCTGAGGAATTAAGGAGATTATGATTATCTTGAATATCATTATTTTCATGATTACCATGATTACTATATTCTGCATAACCCATCACATGGAATTTGATACATGAGCTCGATTCCCAAAACATTTCATTGCAAAACACTCGCTACAACAAGGAGAAAAAAATCACTTTTGTGTGATGGACAATGTACCTTACCTTTATTGTACTGTTTCAGTGGCATGTGCATATGGTAAGAGTGATGAGAGTGTCCACTTAGATCAAAGCAGATTTTTGTGACATAATGATACTTCAATAAACCATAAAAAATAATTGAAAATCTAATATACCTAGTAATCTAAGCACTCTGTCCTTTTTGATATGAAATACTAAGTAAAGAACTCATCTTTCAAAAACTGCCGAGTCATAAAAATTCCTTATTATTCAGGTAGGTCTGGTGAATGGAATGGAATGAACTAAGGTCTTTGAAATAGAGCAAGCTAGAATTTGAGATATTGAAGTCACATTTACTCTCTATTTCGCTCTTGACATGGTCTTTTTTATTCACTAATGTCTTTTGACCTTTAAGCTATTTCCCTCCTTCCTGCCCCTCACCTTTGCAATCATCTTTATGTATTTATGGGTTTGTTTTATTATATTTTGAGGATTTTTGTAGTTTCTTTTCTTATTTTTTGTTTCAGGTTCCACATATATGTGCGAGCATTTTGTATTTGTCTTTCTCTGTGTGATTTATTTCACTTAGCATAATGCCCTCCAGGCTATTATAAATAATGTGGCATAATACAGGTGTGAAGGTATTTTTGGGAGTTAGTGTTCTGAGTAATACCTAGGAGGGTAATTGAAGGAAATTGCTGGATGATATGGATGTTCTCGTTTGAATTTTTTGAGGAAACTTTATATTGTTTTTGACTGCCGCTGCCACAAGTTCCAGTGCAACAACAGAGCACAATGATTCGCTTTCCCAACACTTGTAATTCTTGTCTTTTTACCCAACACTTGTAATTTCTTGTCTTTTTGATAAGACCATTCAGACAGGTTTCAGGTGATATCTCTTTGGGTTTGGCTTTTCATTTCCCTAATGTGGAGTGACATTGCACATCTCTTCATGTATGTGGTGGCCATCTGTATGTGTTCATTGGAAAAATGCCTCTTCAGGACTCTGCCAGTTTCATAATTGCTCTTTGCTTTTGCATTGTTGTGCTGTAGGAGTTCTTCATATCTTTTGTATATTAACCCTTTACCATGTATGTAGTTTGCAAGTATTTTCTCCCATTCACTATGTTGCCTTTTCATTCTGTTGAAGATATTTTTACTGTGCAGAACTCGTTTTTTTAGTTTCATGTAGTCCCACTTCTTTATTTTTCCTTTGTAGGTTTGGCTTCTGGTGTCAAATCCCAAAACTCAGTGTCAAGACTGAGATCAAAAACATTCTCATGGGTTTGGCATTTGGCTTTGTCCAGCAAAGCCAAGGACAGCAGAAATGATTGCTTAAGACTCCATGCAAGTCAAGAGAGGTGACAGGGAGTTTAAGGGACATCTCCACGAGCTGCTCTCAAGCTCCCATAGTCATTAAACCTACAAACAATGTGCAACACATCAGTGGGCCACATGCTAGAAAGAATGTATTGAAGACATGGTGCAAACCAAATTTAGACACTAAAGACTTTGTGAGCACATGCAGAACCCAACCCCTAGATACACATCCACTAGGTAAGCGAAGTCTAGCCTGCCCCCCAGATACACACCAACTAGGTAAGTGAACTGCTGCTGGCTGTTTGCAGAAAGGCCAGAGAGCAGTGGTCTGCTTTGCAAAGCGTCCCCTATAATCTCCTAACTCAGGACATAGTTGTGCGAATTCCCACACCTTCTGCCCAAGTTCTTATCCAGGATTTTTCTGGTTTTAGGTCGTAAGTCTTTAATACATTTTGACTTCGTTTCTGTGTGTGGTGTTAAATACGTGTCAAGTTGTTTTTCTGTGCATGTTGTTTTTCTGTGCCCAGGGTTTCTGACACCACCTATTGAGGAAACTGCCTTTTCCTCATGTTATATTCTTGGTTCTTTTGCTGTGAATTAATTGGTTACATATGTTTGGGTTTCTTTCTGGGCCTTCAGTTCTGTTCCAATGATCTGTGTGTCTGTTTGTACCCCAATACCATAGTGCTTGGGTTATTGTAGCTTTGAGATCTAGTTTAAAATCAGAAAGCATGATGTGTCCAACTGTGTTCTTCCTTCTCAAAATGATTTTGGTATTCAGAGCCTTTTGTGGTTCTGTCCTCATTGAAGGATTATTCTATTTTTGGAGACGTGCTTAAACTTTGATAGGGAACACACCTAGGGAATGTGTAGATGGCTTTAAGTAGTGTGGACATTTTGACCATCTTAATTCTTGGGATCCACTAGCATGGAATGTCTTTCTGCTAATTTTTGTCTCTTCAGATTCTTTCTCCACTGATTTCTGGTTTTTAGTAAAGAGGTCTTCATCTTCTTGTTTAAAATAATTCTTTTCTTTTTTAACTTCTCTATGTTTATGAGAAAGATAGATAGATAGAGAGAGAGAGAGAGAGAGAGAATGAGTGGGGAAAAGCTGAGATAAAGGGAGACACAGAATCTGAAGCAGGCTCCAGACTGAGTTGTCAGCACAGAGCCCAATGCAGCGCTGAAAACACAAATCATGAGATCACGACCTGACCCACAGTCAGATGCTTCACTGACTGTGCCACCCAGGTGCCCATAGGCTAAATTTATTCTTAAGTATTTTATTCTTTTGGAGTGATTTTAAATTCTTTTCTTAATTTCTCTCTCTGATAGTTTGTGATTCATGTAAAGAAATTAAGCACATTATATATATCGACATACATATCTTAACATTACTGAAATCATTTATTAGGTGTAACAGTAATGTTGTAGAGTTACTGAAGTCTCTATATAACATATCATGCACTCCTAATAAGTGAAAAAGTACCTGGGAATATAGGATGATGTGATCGAATTTAGATGAGAGTAAGCAGATATATGGAGTGATACTATGCAAATTTTCTGAAATGTTTTGTGGTTGATACAAACAACTCCATAAATAAGGTTTGTTTGGATATACGTTTTCTTTAAAAAAGACACAGAGAGCTGTGACATAGACATATCCTTCCCAACACATTCCCACAACACACCCTGTGCATCTTGGGAAGTAGCCACCTTGTCTCTATTTTCTGTCCTGGAACCCAGTGCCTGGCTCCACTGCTCAGTGAATTCATCTCAGAATACTGCAGTTGGGAAGAGACCTATATTTTTCATAGACTTCCTGAAAGGCACCTCAATGTCATTGAATTTTACAGAGTTGTTTCTGATCTGCCTGGAATCCTCTGAGGATGTCTAAGTTGGAATGGCACTTTCTTTGCTGAGAGATCAGGGAGCCCTGCAGTATTCCTGTGTGTCTTGTGGTCACCAGAGGGTGCTGTGTGGCTGCTCATGACAAGGACACTGTTCCCCAAAAATGGGGCTGGCAGGTGCAGGGCTTCACTGCTGGAGGAGCCTGAAGGGTGGGGGGGGGTTTACTTGGTGCCAAACCCTTGACTGAGTCTCCATCCTGCAGTCTCCTTGAGCTCCTGATGTGCTTTGTAAAGGACTTTCTTGCTTGCGGAGGTTCAAGTGGTTCTTGCTGCTGTCACTCAGTCCTCAAGATGAACACATTCAGGTCATGGTCTTTAACTCATTGACCTGACTTGCACTTATGGGTACTTTCCTGAGAGTAAGGGAACCAGCCTGGGTAGAGGGCCATCAAGCAGACAGCAGTGGCCCAGGCTGCATCCTCCACTGGACTGAAAGCAGGGACTGGCTGCTCTACTGAGAAGCAGAGCTATGAAACAGGAGGCGCACAGGTGGCTGGGGTTTGTCATGGGATGGGGCCTGGACAAGTGTGTTCCGGGACATGGGGCAGGGATGCTGTGCAGGAGGTCAGAATGAGGGAGTGTGGTTTCTTTCCTGCCCCATGGGTCACTCCTAGGTACCCTGATGGCCTCAGTGCTGGCTTGTTCTCCTAATTCTTCAGTTATCCAGGCAGTCCCGGGGGTCCCTGCTTTTCACATAAGGCCCCAATGTAATAAAGAGACTGTAGATACTGGAAACTGGAGGCAGCACCCAAAAAATGCATAGAAATTATGTTGTGCTAGGTGTACACGCCTAAAGAAAGATTTGTGGTACAGATGTCCCCTTCTGTACAATGATGCGAGTCAAGATATTGGAATTGGCCCAGTCATTCAGTTTCTGGAGACGCAGAGTAAATGATGATGTGTGGCCACTGAGAATGCAGAATGGGACAGGACTGTGCCTGTCCACTGTGGGGACATCACGTACTACAAGACCATAGTCCAGGATCCTTCCACACCCAACCTGTCACACCACTCGTAGACACAAACACAGACACCTGCTGCACTCAAAGCAAAAGGACTGGGAAGATGACACCATGTCTTATGGGTAATTATTTCTTCGAAGAATATAAATTTTTTCTCCGTATTTATTTATTTTTTCATATCTATTTATTTGGAAAGAGCGAGAAGGAGAATCCTGACCAGGGCTTCAAGCTGTCATTGCAGAGCCTGACTTGGGACTTGATCTCAAGAATCATGAGATCATGACCTTAGCCAAATTTGACTCGGAAACTCAACCGATTGAGCCACCTTGGTGCCTGTTCTCATTATTTAAATATTTATTTTACTAAATAAATGTCACCTGTAGAAAACCTTTAAGAACTTTATACTTTATTGCCTAATAGATTAGCATACATGGAATATTGAATATTTCATTTAGGTATTTTTATAATATTCACATTAGACCAATATCAACATGGCCTGTCCAGGAAAATGAAAGATTTTCAAGGTATTGCTCTGGTCCAGACATTTCTCTTCTGGCTTCTGCTCTTGTGTCAAACCTCAAAGGGTCCCCATGCCAGATAATGAAGATATTTCAAGTAGGGAGCTTCACATAATCTTTGTTCTTTAGGGAATATTCCTCTGTCATAAAAATATTAGTTTCAATGAAATTTTAACCAAGTATTAATCACCCTTATGTTGTAGCCAGACACAACAGGCCATGTTGTGTGTTTGCATACCTGATAATTTTAGAGGAGCTAAAGCAGCAGAAACCGAGATCGGTGGTTGCAGAGACTGGGGAGAGGGAATGAGCCATGGTGATTAGTAGTACACATGTCTCTGTGATGGAAATGTTCTAGAAGTACATAGTGGTCATGGGTGTAAAATCCGGTGAATGTATGTGATGACACTTGAAGTTGTAATTTAAAAGGATCAGAGTAGGGGGTGCCTGGGTAGCTCAGTCAGTTAAGCATCCGACTTTGGCTCAGGTCATGATCTCACGGTCCGTGAGTTCGAGCCCCACGTCGGACTCTGTGCTGACAGCTCAGAGCCTGGAGCCTGTTTCGGATTCTGTGTTTCCTTCTCTCTCTCTGACCCTCCTCTGTTCATGCTCTGTCTCTCTCTGTCTCAAAAATAAATAAACGTTAAAAAAAATTTTAAAAAAAGGATCAGAGTAAATTTTTTTGAAGTTAATTTATGTTTTATTTATAAAACAATACATAAGGACAGTAAATACCTCCATACAAACAACAAAAATTACCAACAACGCAATGACAGGGTCAGGGAATTCATCTTTTGGGGCTGCAGCCAACATGAGGCGCTGCTCGGGAGCTGAGGCTGGTTGCCCAGCTGCAGCAGGTGGTTGCTCCAGCCCGTCCATGACTCCGCCAGCTGGGGCTGGAGGCTGCTCAGGTTGTGGGTCCACCAAAGGGGCAGGTGGCTCTTCCAGCTCCTGACAGTGAATCAGAGCTAGGACTACCACTTCCACTGGTGGGGACGCTGAAGGGAGGGTCACCGCTTCCTCTAACTGCTGAGCTCCAGAATGAGTGGTGGCTTCAGGCAGCCTGGGCTGCGAAGTTCCAGTGGGCACCACAGAGATAGTGGGGGCTAGCTCCTGAGGGACATCTGGATCTTGCTCTGGAGCTGGTACCATAGCTTCAAGAATACAAAGTGTCATCACCGTGATTGCCATTCCATGACCCTTCCAAATAAAGGAAACCTCTCCCGCAGACATTGTCATCTGAGTCAAAGAACCCACCAGGAGGAAGTCTCCCAGATGGCAGGTTAATGGAACAGTGATCTGAGACTACTCACAACTCCT
Source organism: Panthera uncia (assembly GCF_023721935.1). Lineage (NCBI taxonomy): Eukaryota > Metazoa > Chordata > Mammalia > Carnivora > Felidae > Panthera > Panthera uncia. Next base: position 5,575,572 of record NW_026057577.1, on the reverse strand, counting down.
AGCCCACTCGCAGTCTCAGGAAACGTGCTCTGTGTGGCAAACCCTGTCCCATCCACATGCCCACATCTCCCACCCAGAGTCCTCGTCACCCAGAGACTCTGATTCATTGGTCTCACAGTTTCTCCACGTTGAGTAGAGAAGGCGGGTGTGGTGCTGCAGCTCGGAGCCGGGCATGTGGGTCCCTACATATGCCTTCAGCATCTTCTGGCTGATGAAATATGGGGGCTGGAAAAAGTCCTCGGGGTAGTGGTCCAGCTAGGTGCCCAGGATGGAGGAAATGGCCCTGGGGATACAAAAGTAGCCAGAACAATCAACATGGGGTGTTCCTCCCGCACTGATGTCTCAGGACAGGCCTGTGGGACCTGGCCTCTATTCCTCCTGCTCCTGGATGTACAGAGGGTAGTTCTATACCTTGTCCACCTGTGATTTGGCCTTCCCACCTAAGAGAGTCCTGGTCACTGAAGAGGGGCTGTGAAAATTCTATTTGACGGGAACCCCTTAACCAATGATGTGGTCGTCTCTGTCCTTCTTGAGGAAGCCAGACATACTCTTTGGTGTGTCCTTCTGCCTACCTCTCACTAGAATTGAATTCTGTGCGTGAGTGGAGGGGTGGTGTCAGGATGAGTCAGTGCCTTCACTGCATACACTAGTGCTACATGAAAATCTGAACAAATTTGGGACAAAGGGACTCTGTCTCTTGCCTGGGCTTGCTGGGACCCTCCTCATACCTTAAACATGACGACCTGTGTCTCTATGCTGCTTCATTCACTTAGTGCACATGTGGGTGTCCTCCCACTGACACTGGTTCTCCCATAGTGTGGGTGATATGTGGTCCTTGAGCCCTCACTGTGTCTCCTGAACCCTTGCTAAGCACACACTGTCGAAGTTCCACAAGGTGGTGAGCGTGATGCTCCCCAAAACCTTTATTCTGGGTCCCCTGATGGGGGTGGAGACAAGCCTGTGAGTGGGAGGGGATGGGGTTGGACTCTCTAAGGGGCAGAATCTGTCCTTGGATGCCCTCTGCTGTTTCACTGTGCCCACAGCCTATCCTCTACCAGACAGGACAAGACCCCTTTCCTTGCTTCCAGGGAGAAGCCCTCAGAGCTTTGCCCTCTCACAGGACTCTCAGATGTGTGGGATGCTGGGTCCTGAAGCCCCTCCCACACACAGTCTCAGCACTGCTGTCTTGGAGAAGGAAGGCCCTCCAGCATGAGCTCAGCCTACTCACATTTTCTCCTGCTCCCGGGGTCCACCATCCTCCTCAGTGTCAGGAAGGAAGCAGCCATATCTGGAGGAGGCCAGAAGGGCATCATATCAGCTTTCCTGTGGATACTACCTCTTGTCATATCCAGAGTCACTGACTGCTGACTAGAATTGAGCTCTGGAGGGGAGGGTGCTGTATGCTCTGTGCATTGGATCCTAGTCAGCTCCTACAGAAGTGCCTGCATGTAGTCGGGCTTTCTGTATGTTTGATGAATGATAGGCCCCCAATCAGCTCCATCACACATATTGGTGTGGGTCTGGGCCTCCTGCTCATCCTGGGCATCCTTGACTGGTTTGACCCAGGACTCAGACACACAGAGCCTGAAATCTCCTTTTCAAATGGGAAAAGAGCCCAACTCAACACCTGGTGACAGTGGGGGATGAGGCAGAAACTTGATCATGGGGAAGAGGACAAAGATGACCCAGCACAGACACAGCCCTGCTAGCAGATCTTTCCACAGAGCCAGGGTCACTTTCTATGCAGGGCCCCCACTGAGTACCTGTAGTTATTCTACTCTGATCAGAGGAACAAAGTGACACTCAGGGAGGTTTGGTGACTTTCCTTAGACTCAAAGCTTTAAGGGGCTGAATTACACTAGGCTGTGAAGGTCAGGGTGCTCACCTCATAAACAATAGTTCCAGGACCTGTTGGGTGGTAGCAAAAGCTCGTACATGCCCAAGAATGTGAAGAAGTAGGTGGGGTCTCTCCCTAGGAAGGCGGGCACCAGGTGCTCCACTCGCTGCTTCAGCAGGCCTGCATCGATGGTCGACTCCACACAGTTCTCATTCTCGTTCACGGGTGTGGCCTTTTTATCCTGAGGTAGAACAGAGGAGGGACACAAAGTCAGACACAGCACCATGGACATCAGAAGGGTTGGGGTCCAGAATGCAGACCAAACCCCCAAGCCCTCAGCGACTTGTCGAAAGAATGAGACCTGGTGCCCACAGTAGGAAAAAGGATCTTGGCATTCACATGAGAATTTGAGGTGGGGAATGACTGAACATGTTAGGATCTGAGGTCAGATTGTTAGATGAGTATGGACAGCACCTCCCTGCATTAACAGCATTTTCCCTGCGATTTCTAACACCACGGTCCATTCTAGGGATCAGAAGACAGGGACATTTCCTGGCAGAGGTTACATCAGGGTGATAGGACATGTAGGATGTTCAGTGCAGCACTGCGACATGGTAACAGAAGGGAATCATGTCACAGTCCCACATTTGTGAAGGGCTGAATGGGTGAGGTAAGTGGTCTCATTTCCAGAATGATCTGGAGGGGCCCCAGGGGCATGTTCCTTGGCAACCAAAGTGCAGAGCAATAGACATAATATAATGAGCCCCATGTCCTTTGGGTAAATATCTCCCTGTTCATCATGAACATATGTGAGACATGAAGAAGGTGTGCAAGGATGGTCAGGTGAAAAGGGACACCTGGGAATAGGAATAGTCCTTGAGGAAACATATACAACAATGGCAATATATTCTAGACAGAATGGGACGTGAAATGGTTTCACATCTCTTTTCTGATATTCTTACAAATAAGTGGAGAGTGACGTTGCATCTGGCCATGGCAGGGGCTGGGTCATGAGGGCATGTTTGGGGATCAGATGGGGCTCCAGATTCATCTGGGATCAGGAGTCTATGAGAGATACCAGGGGAGTATCAGTGTGTTTTCTGTGCCCTGGGATTCTTTTCAATGCCTCTGGGCCTTGGGTGTTGGGTTTCCCTGGTACCTTCACTCACCCTGAGCCAGTGCAGCATCCTGCTGATGGCACGGGGCTTCCTCCTGTCCTTCAGGGAAGTAGAGCAGGGGTTCTCATCATTCAGCTCCTGCCCCATCTCTGCAGTGCACCTCTGTAAAGACAGTGCCCAGCAGGCAGTCAGGGGCCTCAAAGCCCTGTCTGCTTGCTTCTGCTTGTCCTCAGACCCATGTGACTTCATTCTAAATATATGACACAACAGTGTGCACACCCCCCCACCCCCAAGGAGGAGAAGCAACATGGTTTGAGAGCCTTGGACTAACCCTGTTATAGGTTAGAGGGACCTCAGAGATCCCTTTTGCCTCCTTCCCAGCATGACATCTGCATGGCCATGATGGGTCCATCAGGTCGTCCACTGCCATCCAACCTCCTCCAGTCCAGGACAGGAGCACCTCACGTGTCCCCCTTTCCCTGAAACTGAACACAAGGGGATGGGGTTGCCCAGGGATGGCTCAGAGCTGTGACCTGACCTGACCTGGCCTGCTCTAGGCTGCTCTGTACTACCTTATGTGACCTCCTGGAAAACATCCTGAGGCATCACCAGCATGGGTGAAGGAAACCTCTCCAACATCCGAATAATCCTGTACACTACACTGGGGTTTCTGGTATCCAGAGCCCTGGTAACTGGGAAAACAACAAGAGAATATCCCAAACTCTCTGTGTCTGTAGACAAGTGAGCCTGGTATGGGACCTAACTAGAACATGGGTGCCGGGTTACAGGAGTTCCAAGCTCTCCTGAGACCTATTGTGAGCAAAGTGATGTCACTGCCTAGGATCCACCTCCTGAGTCCGCTCCTGGGATAACACCTATGCAAATCGTCCTCTATTTGCTGACTGCTCACCCCCATTCTCCATGAAATGTCACATTGGTCCACAGTTACACCAATGCACCCCTCTCCACAGCCCCCTGGGAAGGTCTGGGGGCAGCCAGGGTCCCAGCTGTAAGACATATCTGGGTTGAGACATAACTCTTCATTCTTACCTCTTTCTGGTCCCAGATTCGTGATTGTGCTTCTCAGGGATGGTCCATGTCTTTTCTGCCCAGTGGAGATAATTCTAGCATGTACTTCCTCAGGATGTCCTCAGGCATATGTGGGATGATACCTGTGAAATTGGAAGAATGGTGTCACCTGATGGAAATTTATCCAACCACATTTACTTCAACTTCTCACCTCCTTTGTTTCTGCTGCTCCTCTGATCCCAAGTGGGCATATGTGCGCGCGTACGTGTGTGCATTCAAGTGTGTGTGTGTGTATGTGTGTTTACCAGTGCTCATTTTCTGGAGTCCCAGAAGATAACATCCCCACCTAGGGAAGGATGGCCAAAAATTTCTTAAGAGCTTAGGTTCTCTAATTTCTAAAGCAATCGCTACAGAAGGGATTGGAGTTGTGGCCTAGTAGGTCAGAACTCTCTTTTATGTAGACTTTGTCAGTAGTGTGCCATGAGCCATTCCCTCCCTTTCCACTGGGTACAATGGGAACAGGGTGGCACTCAGTGGGTTGCCCTAGCCTTGGGTCCTCCTCAGGGAAGACCATGCTGGAATGTCTTCTGCTATGCTCCTCTTCAACCTCACCCCCACGCCACCTCCATGTGTGCACAGAGATACAGTAACACAACCTTTTCCCAAGCCCCCTCAGAAAACCTGGGTCAAGTCAAGGACCCCATTTTGAGGATATGGAGTTGGGTTCATGCCTGGTTCTGACTTTTTACCAGTCTGTGATTCTGGGCAAGGCACTGACCCAGCGAGGGTCTTCACTTTCTCCTCCCCTCCCAGGGGCTCCCTGGGATCCCCACATCCTGTAAACACATACTTGTGTAATCTCTTTCCTGGAGTGTGATATGGACTTAGTGTTTGATTTCTGTTCCAAAGAAGATGGGAATGTGACCCCAAGCCAACCAAATTTTGTTGATAAAGTGTCCATGGCCCAGCCACATGCTCACTGTCACTCTCTGTGTTGTCTCTCAGATCCTCACACTGGGGAACCACCCCCGTGTTGAGTAATGACACAGACAGGTACACCCAGCCTAGCCCTGAGAGACAACAGGGAAGAACTAAGGCATTCGATGTGGACTGAATGCTGCCACCACCCTGAAGTGAGCTCAGGGGTTGAGTGAAGCAGGTTCTGTTTCAGTGATGACAACATCCCCAACCTCCTGAGAGGCTCTGTCAAGGCCCTCAGCTGAGCACTGCTGAATTCCTGGCCCTCTGGGCCTGTGAGATGTTAAGTTTATGGGGAAGCCACTAAGGGTGAGGGAATATTGTCACACAGCACTAGAGCAGAGTAGTGAAAATGTCATCCTGCCCCAGGCCCTGGCCCTCCTCACCCTCCCTCTCTGCTCTCTCCCCAGCTCTTTCCAGGCTCCCTGGTCTCCTTTCAAATGTCCACTATGACAACACCAACCTCTGCCTCCGAGTGTCTGCACCACTGTGCCTTTTGCCAAGCTACATATACTCGGATTTGTGCAGGGCTGACTCATTCTTGCACTGCTGCAGGAAATATGAATGTTTCCTCAGCACAGCCTTGTCAGAACCTAACCTGGTGGAACTCAGGACCCAGTTGTAGCACCTCGATTTTTTCTATGGAGTCATTGCTCATGTCATTCCCATTTTTGTTTCATGGTCTTTCCACCTTCCTGTCTAGACCTTGAGCTCCTAGAGGGAAGACCTGGCTGCCTTACCATCACTGCCACTATCTGAATGCTCAGATGTTCATTCCCAGTGGCTGAATGAAGAGGTAAGGGGATCCATCCCACCATTTAGCAGCTCAGTCATTATAACCTAATTTACTTGGGTCATTTTTCAATACTTATTTTATTTTGTATTTTTTCAGTCAATTATACTCCTAACTTGGGGCGTGAAATCACACTCCAAGATCAAGAATCTCATGCCCTACTGACTGAAACAGTCAATGTTAATGGAACTAGACTGAATTCTAAGTTATCTGCAGGTAAACATTTTGTAGGTATATTAGGTTATGCTGAATTACCAGAGAACGCCCCAAATTTCAAAAGCATGTCCCCATAGATTTCCTCACATGACAGTGTTGGGTGCGTGTTTAGATTGGAGACTAAAAATCTTCATGTGGACATTCAAGAACCCAGCGTTCCTCCATTTTGTCCCTTCTCCCTCCCAAGGATATCAGGTACTTCCACAACCAACAGCACAGGGGTGGTAAAGGGGAAAGAGAACAAGGAATTGCACATGGGAGCGTGCTATCAGCCAGGTCTAGAGTGCCTAAAATATCCACCTTTACACTCATTCCTTGTTTTAAAGGCAAGGGTTTTTAAGTAATCTGTGAGAAACGATGTCCCACAAAACATAGAAAATGCATCCCTAGATATGCACAACAAAATATACAAAAGGTAATTCCTGAGCTGAAGGAAAAGTTTCTCCCTCCGGTACACATTGTATGAAGGAAATAAGAAGAGTAAAAATCTATGTGTGTGTTTGTGTGTGATTTATACATATTAATGAATATGAGGTTTTATGAATATATATGAGTATTTTAAGGGGCGCCTGGGTGGCTCAGTCGGTTAGGCATCCGGCTTCGGCTCAGGTCATGATCTCACGGTCCATGAGTTCAAGCCCCGCGTCGGGCTCTGTGCTGACAGCTCAGAGCCTGGAGCCTGTTTCAGATTCTG